>NC_134959.1:22980168-23083296 GCF_965638725.1 Aptenodytes patagonicus | reverse complement strand
GCTCTGCTGTCAGTTATTTAATACCCTACTCTGGTTACTGTTGTCATTGTCACTGTTTTCCCTTCATCCTTAATTGACCTTGGTGAGCAGCAGGCATCTGAAGGTGATGAAGAAAAAGTAATGTATCGGAGGAGGCGGCAGGACCACTGGCAGCGAAGATTTGTCAGGTGTTCAGTCTTGCAGGTGAAGCAGCTGAGATCTTTCGGATGGTGATCTGTTTGAAGATGGGTCAGACAGGGTCACCAGGACATCATGAAGTTTAATTTTTGCGTTATAAAGGGATTTTTCCACTCTAAACTTCAGGCAAGTAAGCAGTTATTTCTTGGTATTTTAAAAGCAGTTAGAGACTCCCTTACTACTTTTGTCATTACCAGGTGTTGAATTGGCAGCTGACAACCCCAGTGGTCTTGCTTCTGTCTCTCCATCTTTCATGTCACGCGTGCTATCCTTGTGTATTTAGGTTGTGTGCATTTCAGAAGTGCCTGCACACATTCCTCTCTATCCCATTGTTTCTTAGGGGAAAAACTGAATTGCGAACAGTTGCACTTTCAGGATCGCATCCTCAGCAGGTAATGGGATATGCCTGGAACTGTAGTTTGACTGTATAGGGAATTATTGCAGAACCAGAGTTTAGGGTTGGGAAGTCAAAATGTTTCAACAGCAATGAAGAGAGAAGGATGCAAAGCTTTCAACTACAAGCCTGTACACACTGAGTGTGCATATACTCAAATGCACAGCTGCATTGTCCCTAGCCGCAGAAGTTAGCGTGTAGGAAAGCACTTGGTTAGTGGAATCATTCTCTGTTGTTGAGGATTTCTGGAAACTAAATGGAAGAGATGTTATGCTTCTATCTGACTTTTTTTATTCCCTCACTACAGCCAGGGTCACTCTGACTGTGTCCTTACGGTGTTCCTTTCTAGTCTTGGCCTTTTGTCTGAAGTTGGTCTGCTCAATTTTTGTGCTCCTTAATGATAAGGTAGTTCATGGCGAAAACTAGATGTCTTCATCTGGATTCATGCTGATAACATAGTTCATGATTATTCTGGGGCAGGGATTGTCTCTCTTATGCTATTATGGTGCTTGTTGCAGAGTCTGCTACCTGGTCAGGGCAGCCACAACTCTGGAAATCGGTGATACCCTCTGCTGCTTACCCATCTGTGAGCCCAAGTGGGACATCCCGTAACATAAACCCGGGATCAGTTTTTAACCACGCAGTCCTCACACAAGGAGTTATTGAGGCAGGACATTAAAAGCAAATGAATCTTACCTGGCTCTGTTTGTTCTGACCCAGGAAATCTGTTCCTAGCGTGATCTGGCAGCAAGTGCTGGGAAGTGAGTCAAGTGTAAGCCACTGATCTGCTGTAGTGAGCTGGCTGGAAAGCTGTTGTATAAAAACACATCCCTCCTTGCGAAGAAGAAATGGGAAATATCTACTTATTTAAGAACTGTCTGTTACTACTGTGTGCCAGGGGTACTAGTTGGGGACTAGATACCCACTGTGTTAGTGTGGTACGGACATCTAGTTCTGGACTGTCACAGCACAGCTGGTCTTGTGGAAGGTGGGATCACCCCTGGATCCGGGATGCTACTTCTTTCCAAAAGAAAACGAGCAAAGCTGCATGCGTTTGGCTGAACTCTGTTCTCTAGGGGAGCTAGAAAAGT
This sequence comes from Aptenodytes patagonicus, assembly GCF_965638725.1. NCBI lineage: Eukaryota > Metazoa > Chordata > Aves > Sphenisciformes > Spheniscidae > Aptenodytes > Aptenodytes patagonicus. Next base: position 23,081,634 of record NC_134959.1, on the reverse strand, counting down.
GGCTATAGCAAGCTGGGGGAAAGAAGAGGGCTCTCTAGAACAGATGTGAGCCTGGTACTGGTCGGTTACTTGGGGATGCTTGAGCAGTAAAAGAAGGGGAGATCTGTGTCCCCTTGAATCAGGGGCATGGAGCGCAGTCCAGGCAGTAAAGCAGGGATTTGAGTGGATAATGATAGTTTCAAATGCCTTGGAACTGCAAAGTGCCTGGGCACATGGAGGTACGGAGAAAGGGGAGATTGGGAACTTCTGGAGTTTGGGACTCAGAGGGCCAACGAAAAATGGCCTTCAGGACCAGGGAACTGAGTGCGAGGGGCTACGGCAGGTGGGGCGAGGCTGTGCCTGGAGAAGGGATTTGTCTAAATGCACAGCTACCTGGACCATAGCCACCAGCTTCCCATAGCACCATAGACTCTGCAGGGCTTGATCTGTGCCTTAGGCTGACTGTAAAGCGTCAGGTAAACCTGCTGTCTGATGTTTAATGCTGGGGTAACCTTGTTCTGTAGGGGAAATGAGAAGCTTTGGAGGCAATACTGTGACAACAGGAGTGCTGTAAAGCAACGAGAGGGAGCAATTTGCCGAATTACACCGTCGGACATCGCAGACCTTTGATGTGACGAAGGGAATTGCTAGAGCACAGGGCAGAGGGTACGGATATCTGTGTCCTAGGTGGCTTGTCAGGGAAGACTGACGTTTTGTCAAGGACTTGGCTTGCCTGCTTCCCACTGAGCTTTGGGATGCAGATCTCAAAGCTGGCTCTGTTTAGACGGAGCTCTGCTTCAGAGCTGCACTTCAAACCTTGTGGAGAATGTACCCACAGGGGGGACTGTAATTGCCATGTATTTTGACCATAATGATATGGGGGAAAGAACAGGGGCAGCTGTAAGGAATAAATGAGATGTTATGCCTGATGACTCCCAGATCTTATTTTTCCTGGGTGTTAGGTCTGCTGTGGAAGGCAGGAGGAGGGAGTGGGAGCCTGGGTCTCCTCAGCTGTGCGGGTGCCCCTTTTATTATTTATTATTTTTTTTTAACCCTGGCTCAGCAATGGGATGCTTCTTAGAAAGCAGGAATCAAGAAGGGAGACCTGGGCCAAGCCTTTGCTAGCAGAACTGTGCTGAATGCTGTGCCCTTTCACCAAAAGATAATTGCCTCCAGTGCTGGAGGGCTGAGCAAATGCTCCTCGCGGAAGGGAAACAATTTGCTCAGTCTCCCCCGTCCTTTCCTTTTTTTCTTAAGGAAAGAGAGCAAACCCTAATGAAGATGGGATCGCTGGCACAAAAGGTGAGTCGTGTGGAGTTATTTTCAAAACTTGGATTACCTCTGTGAAACCAGAGCAGAAGAGGAAGGTTAGGGTGACTGAGCTTGGATTTAGCTTCCGCTGTGGCTCTGACAAGCCCATGAGCAATTGCCCATGCTACCATACATGACCGTGAGCAGCACAAGACACGCTCGCTTTGACAGGTGGAATCGGGAGGGAGCTCCTCTTCCCCAGGTTCACCAGCTGGAAAAGAGATGGTGTCCCTTCCTCACCCTGCTTTGGAGCTGTGGCAGTCGCCTTCAGGAAAGGAGTGGTCTTGGCCAGCGCCTGGGCAGCAGAATGGGGTATTTACCGTGTGACGCAGAGGTACCTCTAGGGCAAAGCAAAAGACTAAGTAACGTTTTCAACAAATGTTAATTTTCATTCTGATTTCATGCCGTCTGACCTGTTTTGTCGAATCCTGACTGTTCTCCCCAACTGTCCATCTCCGACTCCCATGTTTTGATGGCTCTTGTCACAAATAGCATGGTAAAAAGATCTTGGCTATTTTCTCTTTCCTTTTTTTCCCCTTTGAGAAGTCTCATTTACTTTTTTCAGCTGTCCTGACTGTCTTCCCCCTATCATTACTGGGAAGCAATGCGGCAATTAGAGCTGGCCACCCCCGGGAGGAGGTGTGCTCCACTGGCTTTTAAAGAGTTTGCAGCGCTGTACTTTGTGCTTATCTCCAAAGCTTTGCTGTTCTCCCTATGCAATGGATTTTAGTGTTATGCCATTCCAAGTACAGTAACATCTGTACATATACAAAAATGTCTAGATCATGAATTGGTTTCATGAAGCCTTGATTCTTTTAATCTCCTTTGGAAGGTATATTGCCCCACATTTTCTCTCTTCCTTCTTCTCTGTCAAACTGTTTCACAACTGACCTTCTTCCCCAGGCTTTGCCTTGTCCCCTCGTCGGACTCAAGCTGCTCAGTTACTGCAGGCCAAGTGGCTGTTGTGGGTATCAAGCCAGTCAGAGGCAACAGGGGTTGATCTATTAAGGAAGGAAGGTTTTATGGTCGAACTCTGATCCTGCTGAAGCTGCTTTCGTTACCATTTCAGAAAACCAACCTGGGGCTGAATCGGACCTGGAGGTTTGCTGAAGGTACCAAAGAATGAGGAGTTTAGGTGCCAATGCCTAATCCTATGGGCAAGCTTAATTCCACTTCTTCGATAACTTGTAGGAGATATTTTACTTTTGGTTTTGTATAAGGTGGTATAAAGCAATCCCACGCAGCTGGAAGCTAGAGGCAAGGCTATTTATTTCAGGGCTTTGAAGATCTCTACTCCAGTGATAGCTGTCTCGCCGCTGCAGTGGTTGGTTTTATTTTGCTTCAGAACAACTGAACAAAAATGTTCCTTTCATTTCCTTTTCCCTGAGGTGGGAGAACTCCTGGAAGTCTCCTGATGGAGTTAAGGACTGTCTTCGTCTTTCCCCCCACCCCCCTCCAAAATGGGCTGAGTGCAGCTCCCAGAAAGCTGGGCTTTGGAAGCCTGAGAGCTCTGACCTGACTGGTCTGAGAGGACTTCTCCCTTCAAAGAATTGTTACCAAAAGCTTCTGTATTTTTGTCACTTGCCAAATGCCATGAATGAATCTCTACTTTTGTTGCTTTGGGCTTTTACATGTTGCCTTTAATTAGGATGTGTGTGTGCTTTTCTGGCCAGGGGCTGATGGACAGTGCTCTGACCAATTCCAGGAGAAAAACAGAGGGTTTACTGTATTACTTCTTGTGCTTGAAGGAACAATCCTTTAGCCCAGGTGTCTTTGAACGTGCCTTTTGGAACAGGCATACCAGGCCTCAAAATCCAGCAGTTTATGCCAGCTTATTAATTGTTCTGTTTCTGTCCTGCTTCTGGCCCCTAATTTGCAGAGACAAATTAAGGCTGCGTGATACCCAGAGGTTCAGGGCAGGGTTACCTGTTCCTCCAGGACAGGATCTGCTGATTCAGCTCCGTATTTTAAGCAGTTGTCACATGCAAGATGGAGCTGGATGAATCCTCCTTCTAGCAAGAGCTGGTAGCAAGGATGGATGAGCAGTTCATTCACAGTCACTTAAACACTGAAGGAAACTAGATTTGTATATTTAAAATTGCTTTCTTAACCAGTGTTTAGCATCTTGGGGTCTCAAGGTTTAAAATACCTCTGGCAATTTGGATTGATATATAGGGATTTAAAAGTGCTCTAGATTAAGCAGGCAAAAAAGTTAAACTGCATTTAGCTAATTCCCTGGCTGTGAATGTCTTCAGCACAGGGTTGGCTGAACTATCTGGGGCTTGTCTGGTGTTCGTAGTGGAGGCTTCAGACTTTCTCAAAGACGTGGTTGGTCTGCAAGTTACTGCTTTACTGTCCAGAAGGTAGGAGGCACTTTGGAAGTAGCCCCTTTTGATGGAGACCTGAGACCTCTGCTTTTCTGTCCTGGACTTCAGACAGCGGCTTTCACAGTGGTCCCGTCTTTCAGCTCAGGTCTGCTTTTTATCATTAGTATACAGCTTTGTTTTGCCAAGGCTGAGTGGATTAAGACATCCTCTACTGCGGATCTGTAGGAGACGTACCCCTCTAGCAAGCCGTATTCTAGCAAGGTACAGGACAACCTTAAAAATACAGAAAGCTAAACCTCCCACTAATTACTCGATGGGAATGCAACATGTAGAGCTTTTTGTCTAGATTGCATCCATGCTGCTATTAGCTTCAGGAACCCAGTGCTTCCAGCACTGCATCTTCCTCTCCGTTCTTCCCCATGTCCTGGGCAGATCTTTGTTTCAGGTTTTGGCCCTGCTGTTTCATGAGCTGTACCCTCCTAGGCTTGGTTATCAAGTGTTAGGATAGACTTTTGTTTTTGCACCATGTTATTGCAGTGGTTGTGTAAGTCACACGTGGACAAGTCCTAAGTGCAGACGTGTGGAGGTGACAAGTCCCCATTGTTTTGCCCGGACTCCAGAAAGAAATGAACACCTCCAGTCTTTTAAATTTGGATGGAAATGAGTGATGGAAAGGAGTTGCGTACTTTTAATTTTAAGGGACCAGTGAAAGAATGATCCTTTGCTCTGTTCTCTCAACTAAAATGCACTGCAGCTGTATGAACAGGCAAGCAGCAGCTCTGGTTTTGCCTTGCAGTGAATGCTTGTTGTATTTAATCTGCTGGGCTGTTATAAGCAATCTCCCTGCAAGCAAGAAACTTGGCTGAGCTGAGATTTCCAGGTTCCTAATCAGAGGAAAGGCTATCCCAGCCACATTGGAGTTGGGCTCCTGATTGCATCCTGATAGAAAAGACTATTCATCCAGTGGAAAAAAAAAAATATAGAGCTGCTGTTTTATTGAGTGTTTGGCATATATTAGCTGAGCAAATCTTGGCGCTCAGCTCTGCTTTTCTGAGCCCGTGAGCTGGGTTCACTTACGGCTGGCCTGACTCTCAGGAGCGTTACCTGCTTTCTGACTTTTCCTCCCTCGTGGGGCTTCGGTGCTTTGGGAACCCTTTTCCTTCTTTCCATTTCATCAGCCCATTTACCACATGCTCTATCAGGTTGTTTGGGACTCTGGCCTCTCTGTACTATTTTCTGGCTGAAACCCTTTGGTTTGTATAAGCAACTGTCTTTCTGGATGTCCATCTCTGACTTGCTATGTTTGTATTCAGCTGATAGACCAGGAAGTGGAGCAGACATCAGTCCTTCACAATTAACCCCATCCCATCACAGCAGGTAGCTCTGGGTGGCTTTGGGAGACCAGAACTTACCATTCCTATGATGTAGGTAACCATGGCTGAGACTGGGATGTGCCCTTTCTGGGTTACTGCTCCAACGATCGCCTTGAGTTTTTCCAGGAAAGAGAATAAGCACTTAGAGATGTAGCAAAACATAAAAAAAAAAAAAATCAAACTCTTCCTCCCGACTTTGTTACAAGAGCTGGTTCAGCAAGAATCACTGACATACGGACCCTTCCTCTTCTCACCGGCACAAGTCTGAAGCCTGTGTCTTCATGTACTTCTTACTGAAAAGGTCCCAGGGCAGACATTAGCACTTTAGAGTACCTTGTCTACTTGGAGCAGATATAAATCTGTGCCAGTTTGTTGCAATCACCCATATTTAAAGGCGAGTGGTACTTATTCACCTTGTAGTAGCAACAGGGCTGAATTAAATACCCTTTCAAAATTTATTGTTGCTATCAGGCTTTAGGGTATGGTATACATGCTCACTCCCTGTGTATAGCATTGGCCACGGGGATGACTCTGGTACTGTCTCCCCATCCCAAGGAGCACAGAGTTGCCAGTCTGGAGGGTGGTAAAACTTTGCTTAACCCACATGCTGGTTGCAAGCAGCTTTTTCAGAGCAAGGTGCAAAGGCTTGTCATGGGAGTATGTTGGATAATCCAGCCCATGCTACGTCTCCTGCTGCTAGTTAAAGATCTAGCAGTTCCTTAAAACAGTGACACTTACTATTCTTTTACCAACTGTATGTTGTTCTTAGTTTTGAGAGCCTTGGTGGTTCTTCCATCTCAACACTCGGCTTCTCTGACAGGTCTGTAACCAGGGGCTTTTCTGCCCACCGTTTCCTGGCAGCACCCCACGTACAGAGCATACACGTGCTAGTGTTTATGCCATGGCCTTGACGACTGGCCTTCTTGGTGCTGTTGGATTGCAAGAGACCGTGAAGAAGAGGTAGATATCTTATTACGTTTGCAGGACCAAAGATAAAGACTGCTAAAAAGGGTTGCTTTTATTTCCGTGGGATTATTGGTCTGTTGCGCGCCTTCTGGCACTCGTATGCACAAGGCAGTTAACCTCAATGCCTTTCTGCTGTACGCTGGCTTTCCTCTTTGGTGTGAAGCAGCTGGCATTTTGGTCTCAGACAACAGTTCAACAGATGGCTGCTTAAAAACAAAAAACACCCAAAACAGGAGACTTTTTTTCTTTTCAAGGAGCCAAGGACTTTGAAGGTGTGTGCTGAAGGAAACTTCCAGGACAAGGGCTGCAGGATCACAACACAAAAATCTCTTGGAGCCTGTGCTGTAGTTGAGGACAAACGTGTGTGTCTGGTAACACTAAAAGCGAGTAAAGTCTTATGTGACCCAGAGAGGTGGGGAATCTCCATCCTGGGAGATATTTAACACTGCTGGATGCATTCCTGCACAATCTGATTTAACTTTGAAATTGTCCGTTTTGTGTGTGTGTGTGTGTGGGGGGGGGGGGGGGGGGGTTGGACCAGAGACATCCAAAAGTCCCTTCCACCTAAATTTTTCCATGGTTCTGTGCCTGATCCTGCTGATGCCCATGCGGTCTGCTTTATGAGGAGTGAAAGGAAGAGGAAAAAAGCATTGTAAAACATGTAGAAACGTAGTAATATTCCTGTCTGCTGCAAGCTCTGCCGGGGAGCAGATGCTAGCTGCCTTTTCTCTCCTAGATGAATTTATTTTACTGGAAAGACAACTGCTGCTGCTGGGAAGTTGCCAGATGGATCTGTACATAGCCTTGAGGCAAGTGGGAATGTTAAGGGGGAAATTTGGGAAGGCAGGGAGCCCGTGCTGGCAGCAGCCCCTCCCCTGCCAGGGTACTGAGCAGGGCTTTGGGAGGGATGTGCTGGGGAGTTCCTTGTATTGCTTCTCTCTTCAAGAGCAGCTGTTTCAAACTTACCTGGATTATGACCATGATGAGAGAGGGTTTCTTGTGGGCATACGTCCCCAGGAGAGGTTGCACTTCATATCTGACCTTTGTTTTCATTTCATGCCAGGTGTTTCTAGGCCTTGAAATTTTGCTGAGGGCTCAAATGGACAGTTAAGTCGAGGAGGACAAGCGTAGGATTAGTTCCCAGGGAGACAGGATGTGTGCAAGAGTTGTGCGCTCTCGTAGCTTTTGTGGGAGACAAACAAGCTTTGTGGGCCAAGATTAGCAGGACTAATGATGGGCATTTCTAGAGGGTTATGTGCCTTCGGAGCTCTCTGCAAATGTCAGCCGGTTTGTCTGCTGCCCTGCAAATGCTGCTTGCTGGGAAGGAGAAATCCTGCCCTCCCAAGTGAATGCTCCTCCCTGACTACTTTTCAGCTCACTTTGCCAGCGAGACTAAAAAAAGGGCAGCCCTTACGTGCAGGGACTGTGGATTGCACAGATACAGCCCAGCAAGCTTGAAAGCACGGAGGGACTGGTCTGACCTCCCCAGGGTCCCCTCTCGAGTTCAGGGCAGGGAGGGACCAGTGTGTCCAACAATGCAGAAAAGCTTTCTGAGCCGTGGAGAGGAGCAAAGCTAAGCCCAGGGACCGAAGCTGCCATTATAGACTCAAATGTCCTGTCTGAAGGGAGGTTTGCTATTGAATCTGCTGCCTCTGCCGGGGGAGGGATGGGTTTGCAAACCAGTGGAGGAGGGAGCTGTGCTCTGTTAGCAGCTGGAGCCTTCCAGAGTCAGCCTGCAAAGCTGTCACTGCTTTTGCTCATGGAGAAGAAGTGTTATTCACAGGCTGGCTTCCTGACCGGTCTCATTGCTGGGCTAATTGCCCAGATCTGCTCCATAAGGGGATTCATCAGCTCCCCTTGCAGCCCAGCTATCCCTTGTGAAGGTTTGATGTAGCTAGCTTGGTTAATCCCAGATGTATCTTTAATGAGATATCATTTGTAAAAGGAGTTCTCAGTGCTGGTGAGACCAGCCAGGAAAAAAACCTAGTTTCCGAGCAGGTTTGGAAACCTCTGTCTTTTAGTCATAGGAAAACTAAACCGAAGCCATCCTTCTGTGTTCAGCCCAGCAAGTTATTGTGAACCTGGCTGGGAGAAATTAGCATCCAGCTCCTAATTAAAAAGGTGGGAGCAGCAGCCAGGGAGGGTTAAAAGAAGGTATCTGCCTTGAGGCCGTGCTAAAGAGAAACTGTAGATATTTGTTTCTCAGAAGTTCGGCTGATGGATGCCTCTAGAAGGTCATGGTGCTTGGGCATAATTTTACTTGCCCTGTTCTGGTTTTCTTTAGAGACAGAGGATGCTGAGGGCTGAAGGCACCAGCTGGATGCTCGGTGCCCTTCCATTTCCCTCTTCAAGGTTTTTAGGTGGGTGACCAAGGCAGGAGGCAGGCAGCTGTAACCTGACTGCAGACGTGCTGGGCATCTAACCCCACAGCAAATGTGGAGTATGACACCTTGCATCTTCTATGGGACAAGACCCTGCTTGTAGGCAGTTGCTGGAGAACAGCTGATGCGTGATAAACTTATACCTTAATTTTCCTGGGCAGTATCATCGGCGTTGCAGTTCTTTCCACAAAGCTGAGATGCTTTTTTTTTTTTTTTTCCCCCCTGCCTTTCAGGACTGCTGCAGGCACATATTTTAAAGATACGTTGATCTAGCCAGCGTGCTGTAAGGATACGGATAAGATAAGTTTTGTCAGCAATGCTTTTTGTTCCCATCAAGTTAGACTGGTAAGAGATAATTTTCTACTAAGAAAGCATATTCTGTATGTTGCTAAAAACACTGGGCTGCTCAGACATTACAGAGAGAGGGGCTAATTACAGAGAGTGAGGCTAGATAAGCCTCTCCATAGTATTCACAGCACTGTGTTGAACGTAAGTTGTTTGCTAGCCCTTGAGACTTTGCCTTTTCCCAAATAAGTATTGCTGGACTTGCCTCACAGGTAGGAAAGTTGAGTCCCTCCTAGTTCAAACACCTTGCCTGGTCCCTGGCAGAGCTGTAATTAGATGAGTGCAAATTTGTGACCTTCAGTGTCATCCTTGGTCCACCTTATGTGCTGCCTCTGGCATGGGAGGGATTTTTTCCATCCGTAGGAAAGAGGAAAAGGTTTTGGGTTGGTTAAGGAAATAGGGAATGTTTCCTCTCTGTGGCCTGGTTGCCCTGAGAGTCCCCGTGCTGCTTTGTAAGGGAAAGCTGCAGGGCTGTCTCTGGTGGAGCCCAAGGGGGATGCTCTGGGGACAGGAATGGAGCAGACACCTTGAAAGGAGGGGTGGTGGATATGTACCTTCTCTTATGCTCTTGGTAATGGGACATCACCTGGGTTGTCTGAGGCTTCCTAGAATGCTTGAATACCTGAACCACAGGCTGTGAGACAAGAGTGTGAGATTCCTGCAGGCCCCGCTGGGGATCCCAGCTTGTGTACTGGGACTTTGCTCCTGGGTTTGCTGGTGCCTGGAGGCAGAGGCATGCTGCAAAGGCTTCAGACGCTGTGGCTGTTTCAGCCAACACACCACTTCTCACCGTTTGCAGGGACAGGAGGGTTCCCAGACATGGCACAGTCCTTGTGCGTCGTCTTTCCTGATTGCAGATGAATTCCTTCCTGACAGAAGGAGCTCTTATTTACCAAGATTTCATCTGTTCCTGCTGTTTATTGTCCACCTGAAATCCTCCTTGTCTCCTGCTGGCCTTGTCGTCCTTCCGAGAGCAGCCAGTTGTGCTCCTGCCGCAGTGGGGAGAGGGGTGGAGTTGGGATGGGGTCAGTGGTTGGCAGCTGACAGCTTCTTTTTATGTTCCCATCTGTTCCCTCTCTTCCCTTTTAATGAGATCAGGTGCCAGAGTGCACCAGGAAGACTTTTCAATGTGAGAGGAAGTCACAAATAGGGCACTCAGGTCCTTGCTTTCACGTTTGGCAGAGAGAGGCTGCTCAAATCAAACCTGCACCCTCTTGAGCTGCTCCTGTAACAGACCCAGTAATGAGAAACCAAAACTCTGCAGTGAGGCTGACAGCTCCGGATCGGGTGAGTCTGTCCTGCAGCTCTGAGCCTTGCAACTCAGAGATGCTTGTGCCGATGGTTGCAGACACACAAACCTGGCTGTTCCTAGGCCCACTGGGCTGCCTATTTTTTAAATTTTTTTACTTTTTTTATGTGGTTACTGTCTTCTAAAACCCCAGCTATTTTAAATATGTTATCAGTGGCTTGACAACTTAATTCTTTCAAACCTTTGGGGCTCCCTACACAGACCTATCATCTTTTCCGATCAACTGCTCTAATTTCATGAGTGGCTCCACTCCTGCTTTGTGTTTTGAAGGGTTTTCCCCCTCTGCTTTTGAGGCCATGTGTTTATTACAAAGCTGGTCTTTCATGGGCAGGAAGGTTTCTCTCAAGGAGAATCTGCAGGAGATGTTTGGGGCTGTTTCTGTTGTTGGCTCTTTGATTTCATGGTTGTTCTTGGGACGTGTGAAGGATGGGAAGAGGTTCAAAGGAAGAACCTGAGGAGGAGCTTGTTCAACAGTTCAGCTTGGACAATCTCTATGTGGAAAATGAAAATCTGCCCCTCTGCTCCCACTGCCAAAATGTGATGTGCTCGGAGTCAGCATGGAGACCTCGATCACATCAAAGCTGTGGAGTCTGACAGTACCTCCATGGCAGAGCAGAGGTTCTTTTTAGGGATGCACTAGGTGCCCTGTTTAAGAATCGGAAAGCCCTGGCTCAGATTCTAGCCCAGGGCGGCCTCTCTGTGGCTGTTCTTTAACAAAAACTCCCAGTCTTTTTGGCAAAAGACTTTTGAACACAAATGCAGTCAAATATTTGACTAAGCAAAAGGTAATCCAGTACGCCCTTCTTAAGCAAACCAGCAATTGCTTTGAGATTTTGCCTGAGTTCAAACTCAGCAACTGTGGCTGTTGCATGGTCGTATTGGGCCTGTGAAGGCAACTGCCCAGAGCAGGTAAAGCCACATTCAGTTTTGCTTTTTTTTCTTGGTGCCTGCTTCAGTTTGTAACTTCCTTGCACAGCAGAGCTGGTGCCTGCAGGCTGCCCCAGCACCTCTTAGGTGCGGCCCTGTGTGCTGCAGGGAGCTGCACCAGCTGGCCTGGCAGCGGCAAGGAGACCAGCTTGTCCCTTCAGTGCTTCACAAGTGACAAATAAAACAAGCTACTCCTTTCACAGCACTGCTTCTGAACATCCTATGGTGCTTTGTAGCTGCTGTGATTGTGCCAGGTGCTCCTGTGGGCTCAGGTTGAAACGCATGTCAGGGGCTGGGTTTGCCCCTTCCCTGTGTCCCTCTTAGAACTGTTGTGTTTTCTGATCTTTCTCTCCCTTGCTTCAAATCACAGAACCAGATGTTGGCATTTGAAAGTGCCCTGCGGGAGATGTACTAGACCTGCTGGGGCTGTGGATGACCGACTGGCCGTGAAGCCAGGAGCCAAGGAGACCAGTCCTACTGCAAATGGAGCTGCCAAGTGATGCCAGAAGCTGCAAATGCCGAGCAAGCTGTTTATGGATCAGGTTAAGCACATGAGGATGATTTTTCTTGGTCTGGAGAAGTTGGAGGGAAAGACTGCTTGTGGCATTTAGTGTGATCCTTGGAGCTGACCATGGGAGGATCTTGCCATGGGTGCTCAGGTATTGCCGTGGCTTTAAATGCGTGTGATGCCAAGTAGTAGGGAGCTGCTATGTGCTTAGGCTCTGAAGGAGGTCCTGTATCTTGGGTCGGGGAGAGGAGGGCCGGGTACTCCCCAACCTGGGGTGCCCCATGGCATGGGATGGGATGGAGAATGCCCTGGCAGGACTCTGCCAGCTGAGGAGAAGGGCTGGGTGTGAGGGAGGAGAGACTGACCCCTGCTCTGCCTCTGTGACTGTGAAAGACCACTAAGCCCTGGTCCTACAGTGTGGTGGTACTGCAGCGTGTTTCTGTCCTCAACATCGTGGGGACTTAGATGGTTTTTAGCTGCCAGAGGAAACATGAGGCCGAGACTAAGGATTAAGGTAGTGTCAGCCCCAGGAACAACTATCAAACCGTCCTGTAATTGCGTAGGTGATCAGTGGCCTTGACATCTGTCTGCTTTCTTGTTTAGGCTGAGATGCTATGGCAGTACCTTGCTGAGTCAGGCCTGAACCTCCGTCCAAAATCTACCCATCTTCCTGTGGCATTGTCTCCTGGCAATCACAGCCTCAGTTACTGCCTTGCTAACCTCCATGTCAGAGATTCCCCTTGAACTGTGATTAACTTAACTTCTTGAGGCTTGTAAATTTTCTTCTGCAGTTACACAAAGACAGCTGGCTGGATTAAATGGTTTTGTAGTATTAAGGAAAAGGAAAACCTAGGAGGCATTACACTTGTCGGGGCCAAGGACTTTGCTTTGTTTTAAAAAGCAGTGGGGAAAAAACAATTTACTCTTTCTGGATTTCATGGCTGCACAGCTAATGTCAGGGTCTCCAAAATGTAGGCATTTGAAATACTGTCTTGATTCAGAAAAGGAGTAGAGAAGCAGTTCAGGGTTTGGAAGCGAGATGTAAAATAAGCAAAAAGTGAGGCAACAAAATTGATTCCCAACATGGGAATAAATATGGAGAAAGCAAACCCAGGGCTGTGCGTTGTGGTCTGTGCTACCAAAAAAAAAATCAATGTTCTCCCCTGCAATGTGGGATTGCATTGCTCAGAGGAAGGCAGGGGGAACGTGGCTAAAAGGAGCCAACTTTATTTTCCTTCTTTCTCAGAAGAAAACAAATATGAACCCTGCTTGGAGTAAAGAGGATTATGGGCTGCATATTTGGGACTTCATGATTGGGATTTCATGAAGTTGCAGTTGGGTAAGTGATCTCACTGCAGTTATTCAGTAGGAAATGTTTTGATAGCATCTAAAGTGATTTGAGTGTTGCAGTCAGTCCTTTCTTTAACTGAGCCCTGGAGTTCTTCCTTCATGGGTTAAAATGGGGGTGGAGAATGCTCCCATCTGATCGTGTAAGCTGTCTGTGCCAGCACTTCCCTCCTCTCCCTGGCTCCTCATTGCAGCCCTTGTCTTTGCCTTTGCTGTGGCTCTGTGTCCTCTGCAAGATGTCAAACGTGTCCAATTATTCTGTGGGTTTGATTTGGTGAGTGCAGCAATGATGACACTTTCTGATGTGCCTGTTTCATCCCCCCCCAGGGGCTCTGGTTTTGGTGTTCAGAAGCTAGACAGTGCCTGTGCTGTCAGGTCTCATCTCGGAGCTTGCAGCAGGGCTTCTGGGGGACGCTGGCTGATAGTGCTCTGTGTCCTTCTAGCACTGCAGCAAAGGAAAGGTTAATAATGCAAGATGCCTGCCTGTTGCTCTTGACTGTGTGCTTGTTTGTTTCTGCAGGAGGGTAAGAGCTATGTAAACAGCATTTCCCAGGGGATGGGGGGAAGGATTTTCAGCCCTGTAGAGCAGCTCCCTGCATGGACTAACAGTTACCTGTGCCTCTAAAGAGAGCAGGGCCAACAGCCTGGTTTTGGTCAGACCCTGCTAGGATGGAGAAGGGTGGCTTGTCTGAAGTGCTGAGGTGGCTGGCTTGCTTCTGAGCTGGGCTGTGTGCAAGTGCAAGCCCCTTTCTGCTTCCTTGGGACTAGCTGCAGTCTGTGCTGCTTGAAATGGGTCCTTCTTTGAGTCAGAAACACAGGCAGCCAACTGAGAGCCAAGTGTGAATTGGGAATGATGGCTCCAAGGTGAACTTAATGGTGACAATTGGATATTGTGAAGGAAAACAGAGGTGAGCTCATGGGGCAGAGAGGGTGTTAGCAAGGGAAGAGGGGCTTGTTGGTCCCTGTGGGAGCAGAGGTGGCTATGTACAACCCCAGGAATGGAGAGGGGGCAGTGATATAAACCCTGCGCCTCCTCTGAGCCCGTGGTCCTGAGCATCCGTGGTGGTGTGCATTTCAGCTTCTGGGCTCTCTTTTTGAAAGTGTGGGTCTCCCCTGGGGGAGGTGGCTGACGCTTCATTTTGTGGCTAGCTTGCAAGCCGCCTTTGAACTGATAAGCCCTGTCCTGAGGAATAAGCCTGGAAGAGACTTGGTCTTCCCTCCATTTCCCTGTCTCAGCTACACCTGTGTGTCTGGGCAGCGAGGTCTGTGATAGGGATGGTCTGTCTTTATGACTTTTCCATCTCCGAGTATGGTGAAGCCCGGGACTGAGTCAGAAAGCGGCGGCTGCAGTCCTCTACATCCTGCAGGGTGTCCTGAACCGTGTGTGTAGGCTTGCAAAGTATGTACACCCATATTGATTTTAATTTCAGGTCCGTTGCCGTTCAAAAACGGCAGCTTGGCAGGGTTGCCTGCTGTCTGTAGTCATCAAGAGCCATGGTTATGGTGAAGAAGCTACAGGACAAGCTGGCTGTGGCCTCCCTCTGCTCAGCTGCCAGCAGTGGAGGGAGGTCTGGCTGACAGCGTACACCTGCAGCGACATCTCCCCACTGTGCTCTCTGGGAATGTAGTGTATTCCTGTCCCTCAAAGTCCCTGTTAGCTAGAGAAAGTAGTAATCTGCAGTGTTCACCTTCCCTGCCATCAGAAATTAAGCAGCTTTGGCAGAATGCATGTGTTTTGCAAAACGCCAGAACCCCCCTGAGGACTTTGCGTGCAAAAGCCGAGAGAATCAAATAACGCTACTTTTTGCAGAGAGCACCGGTCCCCTTCTGCTTGATCACCGGGGTCTTTGCAGCTCCCCTTTCACAGGACTGCATCAGCTATACCTTGCTGCCTGCCAGGATTTTGTCTGGGTGTTTAAGGCCCTGACAAAGGGAGTTTGCCTCCCTCTGGGCTGGGAGCAGGTTTTGCAAGGCTTACCCAGGCTCTCCCTCTAGCGATGGGCACTGCAGCGTGGCTGAAGAGCCTGTCTGAGCCAGGGATAGAGCTGGGGCCCTCTGGGTGCTGTGCTTCTCTAGCCTGGGTGGCTGAAATTAGCTCCTGCAGACTGTCTTGGTGTGCTCTTACCAAGCGGGGACCTCTTCAGTGCTGGAATTTGGAATTTCCACAGTGATAAACCACATTGCTGTGTGTGCTGGTGTAGTTGCCCTCCAGCTGATGGGCTTGGGTATGTCCAGCCCAGGGTCTGGCGATAGCAGGTGGAGGTTTGCCTGGAGTTGAAATAAGGGAGTGATGTATGGGAGCTGGGATGTGGGAAGAGGAGCCAAGGAGAAAAAGGCTTTGAAGTCAAGGCACGTGCATTAAAAAATTTCAGCATATGTTTCTCCCTGTCCAGCATGTTTGAGCTCCCCTGTCCCAGGCTTCTCTCGTTCTGTGAACTCTGCTTTACTTTGGATTGAACCCGTCTAGGAAAAAAAAAATCCTGCCTAAACTTTGTGCAATATCTATAAGATCTTGATGGGTCTTAATCTATATGAGAAAATACAGTGAAATAACCAGGCTATGGTATCCATATCACAATGTCCATCTGGTAAAATGGGGGTGAATAAACTGACCTTTGCTGATCTGAGGCTGATGAAGGAAGGCAGTGGCTTGGAAGAACTGCAGGTCGTATCTTGCCCTGCTTCCCTGACCTCGGAGCCCTGTGTTTCCCTCTGTCAGTTAATGACTTGCTCATCTCTGTAGCAGCATAGGGAAGACAAGGAAAAAATGAATTGGCCCATAGGTAACGTATAACTCTGAGGTGAAAGTATGGTGGGAGGAGGATGAGCCCAGGTCATGCTCATGCTGAAGATGCCAGAGGGTGATGTGCTGCATACTGGGGGTGAATTCTTATTGTATTTTTTTTGCTCAGTCCTTGGAAGAGACTGTGTTGAGAACCAGGCATTCTGCTGTGCACCTCTCCTGTGGCACAGGGTGAGCCTTGCCTCAAGGCTTGCTGTTATCCAGGAACACAAGGCACGCGTTCCCAGGTGAAGTGCATTAATGACTGTGGGTCTCCTCAGGTCTGGTTATTTAGGCAGGAGCCTTTTTTATTTGAGAGGAAGCATGGGGAAGATGGATAGATGACACATTCTTTTTAGATAATTGTTTCACACTTTGTAGTCCTGTGGCATTTGCCCAAGGCTCAGAGTTTGAGGTGACTTGGATGGATTCTTAATGAAATACCAGTGATGCTCACTGTGAAGCAGGAATTAATCTCCAGATACCTGATTTGGAAGTGCTCTCATTTGCTATCTTATGCAACTTCAGTTTTCCACTGTAGTCTTGTCAGCCAACCAACCAGTTCTTTTTTCTTAGTTGCAGAAGCATCTCTGGCCTTGAAATGAACATGAGGCATTTGAGCAAAACTCAGCAAGCACCGGACCTCCCTTTAGCCCTGTGTTAGACCCTGCATGAGAGCACTGGGCAGAGGCACTCAGGTGAAACGCATCTGTTTGAATGGACCACCGGTCCAGTGATAGAGCTCAGAACTCCTCTGGAGCCCCTCAGTGAGGGGAGTAAGGGGGAGCCTGGGTTTAGAGCTGCGTGTGTTAGGCTGTGCTTATCGGGGTTTACTTATTACAGTGCTTCCCTGAGAATGACAAGGTCGGCTGTGCTGGTTTGTGCACGGGTGTCAGCCGGTGCTGAGAGCCCTGCCACAGGCAGACTGGGAGGTGCGAGATGGCAGCGAAGCAGGTGAGCTGGTTGACCTGGGGCCCAAGTTATCACAAAGTGAGCGGGAGAGAAGAGCAGGTAGTCCCTTTTGAGGGCAGTGCTGGCACCTCTGTGGGTTGTGTGTGACTTGATTTTTAGGACATACTGACGTACTGGGTGTTTCTAGGTGGTGCATGGCTCTTTCGTGATCAGTCCTGCATGCTAGCTCGCTTTCTTAGACCCGGGAGAAACACTTTGGATTCTGCCATGAATTTCTCTAATCGCTGCTCTGTTTCAGGGTAACACACACGGGGATGTGGCTGTGCTGAAGCTGGGAGGGTGTGTTGGAGGCAATTTCACCGCATGCTTGCTGTGGTCATTATATGCTTTTTCTGAGCTGCTGTTACTGCTTTGGGATAAGGCACTGCTAGCCAGGAATCTCCAGTGTCCGTGCCACAAGACGTGAGGGAAGTGCAGCTGGTTTCTGTAATCCTGGGGTGGGAGCTCCCTGCTGAAGCTGAGCTCTTGAAGCAGTTTGGCAGGCCTGGGCTCTCGTGATGCTTTCTGGGTCTCCCCTCCACCGAGCCAGTGGATGCGGCACTGGAGCAGGGGGACTGCAGGCAGCAGCTGCTCCTCTGCGGGGCCGGGTGGGTGCTAGACCGTCTCCCCCGTCCCCTCTGCCTCCGTGTCCGCTGTCCTGTCCCGGAGCCGCTGCCTCATCTTGGCGTCCCTGCCGTTGCCATGGTGGTGTTGGGGCCGACCGGGAAGCCCTGTTGCTTCGGGAACGAGGGTGAGAGCCCGGCCGGCAGCGGGGATCCAGTGTTGTGTGAGTGGGGCCCCCATATCTGTCCCCCCCTCCTCGGACTGGGAAAGGTGGGGGGAATGCTGGTGACCGCCCCCGCGCTGGGATTGATGGTGGCTGCGTCCCCTCCCCTGCCAAAAAATATGGAGGGCAGCTTTCGGTGCCGGTGCGCCCAGGCTGCTCAGCCTCAGGACGAGGGGCTTGGGAGCGGGGCTGAGCAGAGACCCAGGGCTGCGGGGGAGCTCGGGGTGGGGTGACACCCCCTGCCCTGCACAGCGGTGTTGGGGGCATCCCTTGTGCAAGGGAGGGGAGGGAATGGGGGGTGCGTGTGGGGCAGGGTGACCTTGGTCCTGCCAGAGGTCTCCTGGCAGTGGGTTGCGCTTACCCTCCTGTGGGATCCATTTCCCTGCAAGAAAGCTGCTTTTATGGGGAGGACTATAGGGGTGAGGTTGCCTGTGGAGCAAAGTGGGGGCTTTCGTGCTGGGTGAGAGGAACCTGGAGGCTGCAGCACTTTCTCTGTGTCAGGGACTGGGAGTTGGAGCCCCTTTTCCCCCTGCCCCGGAGCTGGACAGGGAGCAAGCTTTGCTCCCCAAAAGAGAAACTTCCTAAACTTCTTCCTTTCTTCCCACGGGATGCGGATGTGACTGCGTCCAGGCTGTGGGTTAAATGTGGAGGGGACGGAGGCTGCCTGCCTCGCCGCTGCTGGTCTTGCCCTCCTTGTCTTGCATGTGGGCTTTTGGATGTTTTGGCCTTAAATCTGTGTTGCCCAGTCTGTAAATGAGGGACGAGACTGATTATTCTTGCTCTGTCTATAAAATGCTGTGAAGGCTTATGATGAAAAATGCAACATATGGCCTAGGTAGAAGTGACTGCAAAGCTAACTCACCCTGAATATCCTTTCCTTGCATTTTAAAATCTACTTGATTTTCTGAGTAGAAGCAATTCCTGCATACATCTAGGGAAAATACAAAGGCTAGACTGCTCCAGGAGAGTGCAGATTGCTCATAACAGGTTGTCGAGCCTTGACTGAACAGTGGGAAATAACTCTGTGAAGCCAAAGCCTGCTCTGTAACACCTCGGGGTTACAGCCAAGTGCTATAGTATTACAGTAGTAATCCAGTAAATACGGAATATTTACTGTTCTGGCAGCCAGTAATGTGTGTGTCTGCGCTGGATAATTGGGTACGAGGCTGGAGCCAGCCAGGGTGAAGCTGGGGGGTGGTATTCCTGCCTCTGCTTTTGGTTGTTTACCTGTCTCCAGTTTGGCATCTTTGAATTCAGTTAACGTTTATGTTCCTCCAGAGATTGAAACTCCTTTGTGAGAACTGGGCACGAATACACAAAACTTTCATTGGGAAGGTTTTGAAGATTGAGATTAAAACAGTTTAGCTTGGCTTGAGGTTCATAGGAGCATTTCGGACAACTCGGCTGATGCCTGACCTCTCAGGCTCCTGGCTGGTGAAGGCAGCTGGTCAGGATGTGAACACATGTGCTGTGCGCTGCGAATTGATGCTGCAGAAGCTAAGAGATGGTTCAGAAAGGGAGAGAGGGTGGTTTTTAGGGATGCTGGCAGTGCCCCTTGTTCCAGCTTGGGTGTGCAGTTAAATGGTAGATTAACAAATCATTGCATGTCAGCAGAGCGGCGGTTCATATGCTTTGAGCCCCCAGGGAGTACAGAACTGTTCATTTCATCTTAGCTCTCCTTTGCAGGCTAGTGTAAGTGGCACGTCCGAGCATTTGCCGTGGAGTAAGATATCACATGTGGAAACAATCTGATATCCACAGGAGTCTTCCTATGATTTCCATGAACTTTGGATGAGGTCTTGACAGTAGCTACTAAACAGCAGTATTGCTTCGCTAACCTGCTGCTCTGGATTCACCATTGCAGAGTCAGCTCTGACCCAGTATATGGCCGCTTGCTCCTGACCTGGGGATCCGTTAATAGTCCTTTGGTTTCTGCTTTCCACTCCAAAGTCGCTAGCTGCATGGAACCTCTGATGCATTGCGAACCAAAATGAAATGTGGTCCAGATGCCAGAAAAAGAGTAAATAAAAAGGGAGAGCTGATGCAAGTTGCAAAGCCAGGATAGCAGAGATAGATGCTGGGAGAGGCAGTTGGGAAAGGGAAAATAGTACTGTGAATGCTTAAGGCAGGAGCCACAGTTGTAAATTATAGCACGCGGAGCTGTGGAATCTCCAGCAGAGCCTTGGAAGGGAGCTTGGTCCACCTCACTGTCAGCTGAGAGTTGAAGTTTATTAAAAGAAATAACAGGAAGGTATAACACTAGGCTCCTATTAGTTATCTTGGCTATGGTAGAGCTTTTGTAATAAATTTCAGGATGACAGTACTGAAGTGATAAAATACAGGGGGACTGGAATATAAAGGTGACAGCTGAGGCTTCCTGGGTAGCAAGACTTGATTTAGAAAGCACTCAGCCACTTAGCAGTGGGCTGGAGGGGCAAGAGATTAGTCCTGGAAATTATAATTATAGCTAAGCAGGTGATTTCTAGGCAAGAAATGTGATCTTGCTACTTAAGCCTGAACAAGGCAAGATGATTTAGCTGAACAAAATTGTTCGATAGCATCCTGATTCTCACTTTCAACAGATCTCCTATCTCACTCTTCCAGCAAAGTGTAATAGAAAGGCGAATTAACCAATTACTCCAGAGAGAGATGGTTTATCTTTGCGGAAGGAGGAAGAAAGAGGATTTGTTGTGTATACTGAAGCAAGATTCAGCCACTAGTCTGTGCTCCTACAAGAAAAGCTGGTTGTAGTGTATTGTAGTGCAGAGTGTGCCAATATAACCCCAGCCTTTAAGTCTGGAGGGTGATCGGTTGGTATCAGACCAGCTCAGAGGTTGGTGCTGCTGCTTCAGCACAAGTGACATGGGGTCCCTTAAAATAAGAGCACTGGCACATGGCATAGTGACAGCCACAGGATCTGTATAGACATGAAGCTGTGCTTTTACATGGAACTTCCCTTTTTTTCTTAATGTCCATTAAGAAATTTGCTGTTTCTTCTTAATTTCCTGTCTTTTTCAGCACAGTATCATCAGAGAGCTGTTCAGTTTTATTTTACAGAGGGAAGCTGTTGGACACATGCACAAAGGGATTTGGATGCTTCAGGGCCATATCTAAGTGCTCACATCAACTTTTTCCTCAGTGCAGCTTTTTCCAAGCCCATGGGCACTGAAGGGCCCCTCTGTGCCTGTACTTGTGCTGTTGAGCCTTCTGAATTTTCCAGGTCCTGGCATGACTGAGCTTGTGTGGAGCCCTGCCTTGTGCCTACAGCTACTTTGGCCGTATGACCCTAGCCCGTACCATGAGCCAGGTAGTGTTCAGAGGTTAATATTACTGCCCTAAAGAGAAGAGGTGAAGGTGCTTCTCTTTACCCCTAAGGTAGCTCATGGACAAAAATACTCACCTGGGAGCAGAGCGATCCTGTGCAGACCCTTCTCTTCTGCCTAGCCTGAAGCAAGGAGTCTGTAGTAGCTGTGAGCCCACATCATGAAACAAATCTTTTTCCTTCGCTTTGAAGATGATCCTGGTCTCTGATATTTTTTTCCTCTGGAGACTCCTTATGCATTGCATGTTAAATAGTCGTTAGCTAAAAGACTTTGTAATCCAGGAAGCAGAGCCCCCCAGCCAAGACTTTTCCTTAGCTCTCAAGCATCCTAGCTGCTAGCCTGCAGATCAGGCTTTTTCTCACTTGATTTCTCCACGCAGCAGGGCTAGGAGATGTGGAAGTGACCTTGTCCTTGCTGACAAGCAGGACTAAGGAATGGCTTTAGCCCCCTCCATCTATCTGGGAGGGCAGGAGGGTTTGGGCTGGAAAAATAGATGGTGAGTTCAATAGCAGGAACACAGCCAAGCATGGGAGCAGGGTTGTTGAGGTTGATGAGAGCAGATCGAAGTACCAAGCATCAGGTTTAGCACTGGGGTGCTGAGGTGCTTGCAAGCCTTGTATGGGTTTCGTGTCGGTTCTACAATGCAGTGCTGTGAAGATACTTTGCAGCCAGCAGTTTCCCTTGCTGAGCACCTGAGGCTTCTCTGGCAAGTCCTCGGAGCATGAGACCTGGTTCCTGGTGTGCTATTTGCCTGCAGCAGGCAGGAGTCACTTCTGTGCTGAGCAGGTGAGGCTCTAACATTGCTTGTAATGTGCTGGAGCTGTTGGGAAGGAGCACAAGGTGGCAGCCCTGTGAGCGCATCTCAGACCAAGCATGAGAGACTCAATGGGTCTCACTTCGACATCTGTCTCCCTTCTGAGACGGGAAGCATCAACCACCATCCAGTTTCCTTTCCTTATAGTGCTTCTGTCTCAGTACCTTGAGCGCACAAGGGTGTCACATTTGAGGTTTCTTTGCCTGAGCTCTCCAGTTTTCACTCAGATTTGTGGCTGGACACCATGCAGATGTTTTGGAGCGAGTTTCCATAGGCTAGCTGACTGGAGAGCCAGTTAGTTTTCAGGGCTCGGATCCTCCCTGACTGGATTCTAAACCCCCAAATAATGAACGTTGGTTTTCAGACTGCGGGTTCCTTGTTCCCTGCCAAGCAGATGTGATGATTTGGTTTGCCTGTGGCCGAGAGTCTCCTGAGAAGCTTGTGTTTATAGCATATGCTGCGCTGAAAATGCATGAAGCTCCCTGGCAGCTGAGATGCTTTTGTAAGTTGGGTGTCCCTGGCCGGTGTGTGTGTATATGTGTGCACGGTTAATTGGAACAAGCTCATCAGAGGGGTATTCACCAGGTGCAACAACAGAGGACACCCCTAAAGGCATTGTTGGAGCTGCGGCAACACGGTGATTTGCCTGCTCTCTCTTGCATTGATGTGATTGGGGTCCTCCCTGGGCGAGCAAAATAGAAATTAAATTCTTGCTTTGTAAGTCAGCATGGAAACTTTTTCTTTACTCCTTAAACAAAGAAATGATTAGCTTGTCTGCAGTGTCTAAATTAATTTATCCGAAGCTCGTGGAACATTAACAAATGGTACTCTAAGGCGTACCTTCTAATACTGCCGCAATCATTCACTGCGGAGTGAGATGTTTAAGAAATAGATGGACTGCAGTGTTTTGCAAGGCTGTAACTTTATCAAGGCATTTCAGTGGCATCGTAAACTACCAGAGTAGAGACTAAGTCGACCGATTATGATACTGAGAAAATTCAAGGCAGAAAGTAGAGTCTCCACTCCAGCCTAGAGCTGAAGAAATCCCAAAGCCACAAATGCTTGAATATGCATCTGTTCCCTTGGTGTGGAACTGGTTAAGGTGCTAAACCCCGACTCTTTTCTGGGTTAGTGGACCTTTCCTATCATGCTGCTTACAGGATGAGATGCTGCTGTTCTGAGAAGTTTCTCCGCACAGCACCCTGCGCCTGTGCAGTATCTCCCCACGTTAGAGCAGGAGGAGCTCAGCAGCAGAGAAACGAGCAGACTTTAGCTAATGTCAAGCTCTGAACTCTCTCCGTCCTTGAGGTCCTGGTAAAATCCTCCTGCTCTGCCTGGCAAGGCTGTAACAGTTGAGGAGAGGAGATGCTGGGCAGCCCAATTTCCACGTTCTGTCAGTTGCCTTCCAGGTTCCACCGGGCTCTCGGAAGCCACCGGCCCAGTGACAGTTATTGCTGCGCCGGTGGGAGCACGGTCACACCAACGGTTCCCTGGCCCGCTCCTATCCCTCCAGGCTCTCCACAGCCACCAGATAGCCCATGGTGATTCAGGAAGCAAGACTGGGCGCTACACAAAGTGAATCCTCCCAGAGAAGCATGAATTACCTGTCCTAAGGTAGTGTCTGGGCAGGAAGGAGGCAGTTTTGTTGGCAGGAGGGCCAACAGCAGGGATACAGCAGCTATGTGATACTCAGCAGGATTTAACTATATACCTGGTCTAAGAGCAAGTCTGGGGGGGTAGAAGGGTTTTTAATGGGTTCTAAAATTGCTGTGCAACTTGCAGTGATGGTAGAGACTTCTAGCTCAGCTGTAGATACTGGAGTAAAGGGAGCCTTGGGGAGGAGGCTGCAGCTTGGATGTCCTTGGTGATCTTCAGCTTGGCACCCTGCTCTGATACATCTTGGTTTCTGGAGACAAGTCAGGAATTTCTACCCCACCCCTGGGCATATTTCTTCATTGCTTGTCTAGGTTGTCTTAGCTGTTGTGTCCTGGCACAGTTGGTTCCTCTGCCCAGGTTCAGGGCATTCGTGCTCTGAACCTAAAGCTGAGGTGCCAGAGCTGTCTGTGCCCTGAGCCTGGAGCAGAGGGAGAACTGCAATCCTTCCTTACGTTTCTGGGGCGGGTAGAGGGCTGTCTGATGTGGGGAGGATAGAGATCTCCTTCCACTGGACAGGCGTGGTGGGCTGGAAGCGTGCTGTGTTGTGGTTGCTGTTTTGTCCTGCCTCTGCAGGAAGATGTGGCCGATTTTCTCGGTTCTGTTCCTTTCCTCCTAATCCGGGAGGCCGATCTCTGCAGGCTCTAGGGAAGTGGAGCCGTGGGGCTGTGAAAGTGCCTCACTGTAGGGCTGGAGGGTGGGGGAAGCTGTAAGACTGGGATGGGGGTGTGGAGGTTGGAAGCCCTCTGGAAATAAGCGTTGTGGGCATGAAGAACAGGATTAATTTCAAGTGAAGTGAAATTACAGGTAGAAAATTGGAACAAATAATCCAGTTATTCTCAAGACCCAATAATAAAACATTGAAATCCAGATTAACGTTGTATCATCCTCATTAGATTTCTCTTGAAAAATAGTTATTTCCCCCTTTAAGTCCTAGCTCTTGCTGCAGCATGTCCTCATGTCCTTAGGACAGTGCTGTGCTCATGTTTTTTGCCAGAACAAAAGGAAATGGCAACCTTGTCATTTCCTAACACTGTAAAGGGAGTACCACGAACATGTACAATACTGTAGCTGGTTGGGGAGTAAAGGAATGAAGTTATTGCCTTGCTTGCAGGATGTGGGTAAAACTTGAGGGGAAGGGAATGGTCATCTTTGTATAGATGAAGTCTTGCTGTGTACAGCAAGTCCACACAAAAAAGATGATGTGGAACAGAGGGAAGCAGGAGGGAATATGATCTCTGATTTTTACTTAATGTCAGGATGAAAAAAAATTTAGGGTAGAGCTGGGTTTGAGAGCACCGGTCTTTCAAGTCCCAGAAAATAAGAAATGGGCAAATCCATCTGTTCCTTGGTCCAGATAACCAGAAAGGGAGGGGAAATTATTTCTAGCCCAAAGTAGTGCTTAGCAAATACTGTACATGTTTATCTTCGATTTTTATTGGTGCTTGAGACCCACTTTCTGGGGTTGTCTTCTCTTCTTGCCATTTCTTGCACTCGCACTTTGTGTGACACAGATGAAGAGAGGTGACCGGCCGGCTGGTGACTGGGGGAAGAATGGCCCGTGGACCTGTTAACCAATGCTACTTGTAGGATAAGGAAGCTGGAGAAGAACGGCCGTTAGGATAAAGTCTTAAGTGGCCCTAGTTTCACATATGTTGCATTTATATTGAGCTGATTGCTCATGTTCCTTTAATGGTTTCATGCTTTTATTTCTGCTGTTACAGCCTCTAATGCCTGTAGGGAGCCTTGAGTTTGGGTGCTAATAAGTGAAAATTAGGGCCCTCGTTCTCCATGGAGAAATGCTCTTAGGCACTGTAGTAATTTCATGCCTGGAAGGAGTCATATTTGCCGGATAATTTTTGTAACTTAAACCAACCAAATTATCCTTGAGAAACTATAATTCTTAATCAGAGTATTGAACTCTATGCTCCGTTAGTTAGAAACATCACCAGGCTCTTTGCACAAAGGGTGGACATTTGGTTTGCAAAGTAGGAAAGTGGTCTGATTTTGTTAACGCTTGGGGCAGCAGCGATCCCTGGGTTTAAGATTGTTCATAATACTCGGAGCACTTAGGAGGGTCAGGCGCGCGCTTGTCACATCAGGTCAGCTGCTCTGGCAAAATGAAGCAGCTAAGTGACATTTACCTTCCTTCTGTTCCCACCAAAAAAACTTTTAAAGAGTAATAAAGGACATTTTGGATATTAATAGAGATTTGGTTAATAATTCCAGTAAATGGGGTTCCAAAAGTAATGGAAGCGGGGGGAAGGTGAGAAATGCCAGCAGGCCCTGGTATGTGTTTGTGGCTCGTGGGACTGCACCCGCAGCAAAAGGCTGTTTTGACTTAGGGAATGTTTGTTCTGGGGTTTTACTTCTATCAATCTTAGCTCTGCCACTTAAATATGGTCTAATCACAAAACAGGGCGGGGAGGCCTTATGTTCTCCCCAGAACAGAATGGGGGATCCCAGAATGGGATTCTGGATTTTCAAAGTCCCATTGTTGCTCCTTCCAGGTGACCTGAGACGTGGCCACCGGCAAGATCCATCGGTCCATGGGGTCCTCCAAAATGGCCGATGGATTCCAGAGCAAAGTGGTAGCACCTCGTAATCCGAAGCTAGTCAGAGAGGCAGAGGAGTCCGTAACTGTAAGTACCTGCTGTGGCCAGGTAGGACCTGCGTCAAGGCTGGAAAGTCCCCCTGTGTCCCTCCTCTGCCTTCCCCTCCTGTTGCCTAGCAGCACTGTGAAGCCAGACACCACCTCCCCGCCTCTTCGCTGCCAGGCTTCTGCTGGAGGTGGCTATCGTGGTGCAGTGGGGGATGGACTGTGTGCTTCTTCAGGGAAAGTCCAGAGTCTTGCCTGGATGTGCCACTGGAGCCAAGTTAAACGAATGTACTGGGCATTGCACTGGAACAGCTGAAGCACGAGCGTGTGCTTCTTTCCATCCTCTTTGTGTGGGCAGTAATATCTTCCGTCATGTCGGCATACTTGCTAGTGCTGCTCTGACCATACCTGTCCTCCAGGCAGCCAGGCACGTGGTGGGCTGCTCAGACTCTGCCTGAAGACTTGAGAGACGTGGCTGGTCCCAGATAGAACAGGTTCCAAAACAGTTGCCATATCTCATACCCCGTGGGGAGCACAGATCCAGCCCTGCAAACAGCAATGGAGTCAGGGCAATTTCTCCTTCCCATCCACAAATGTCGCCTTTGCTGACTGGAGCTTACTTGACTGGAGATGACCTAGTGCTGAGGCTCTGTCAAGGAGATATCTCTGTATACTTCTGTGGAGAGGTGTGTGAGGCCAGAACAGAGAGAAAACAAGTGCTAATTAAAAAGAGATAACTAAAACTTGGACCCATTCCTCTCCATCTCAGTCTTGGCACAATGCTGCTTTTCTGCTCTCCTCTGATTCACCCAGCAGTGACATCTCCTGATGATGCAAGGATGGAGTTAAGGGATTTCTGATAACTCCTCCCTGCTCTCTTCAAAGGTCACTGGCTCAATCCAGCGAAACTAAAGAGGAAACAAATGCCCGGAGAACAGAAATCCCCAAACATGTCACATCAAATCATGAAGGAGAAGCTAATGGGACAGAACCACTTGGTTAGAGCATGTGTATTCCGCTCTATATCATTAATTTACTGATGTTAAATATTTCAGCAGGTAACTTGCGGGACTTCCAGGACTATCCTAGTGGCTGTGATCACAAATTATTCATCAGTGACACTTGAACAAGGAAAGCCTTTCTGAACAAAGGCATTTCTGTAGCTCTTGCTGGTGTTTTGCATTTCAGCTGACTCCCTCTGCCTTCCTGAAGGAGATGTCTCTTACCACCGAGCAGAGGCTGGCCAGCACTCGGGAGATGAGGCGGCCCCGGATTATCCAGCTTCTAGACATGAGTGAAACCTCCCATCAAAAGGTAGCCTTTTCCTGCCCTTTTCCTTGCTGTTTGATGTGACATTTGAAGAGGGCGCGTGCTTGTGACAGACTTGCCTCCAGCTTATCTAAATACCTCGGTGACTAGGTCCTGTTGTCCTTTCAAACTGCTGGTGGTGGTGGCGTTCCTTCTGCTGGGAGAAAGGGTAAAACATTTTTCCTCGGTGAGATGTTGAAGTCCTGATCTGCGCTAAGCCAATATAAGTAACCTCTGCTGAAGTTGGTGGGTTTTGCTGGAGTTCAGCTACCATCACTAAAGCACGATACTGGGGGAAGGCTGGGGCAGGACACAAGGGCACGAGCTTGCCATTTTCCATCCTCCTGCTGAAATAGCCACCTCTTGCTTTGGTGTAGTCACTGTCAAATGCTTGGGGTCATAGGACTCCCTCAACGGTGACAGCGTCGGCCTTTGAAGGCTGAGGGCTTATGGTAATTACTCCAGATTTAACAAAACCAATTGCATTAATGCTTTGGGTTGGAACAATGTGTGCGGCCCTTACAGGGTGTTAGATTTTGCAGGCTGCCAGACATACAGGGGAATCGCCCTGGGCAGTGGGGAGTGGATGTGCTCTATCTGGACCGATGTTTACTTAGATGTATATTTAAAGCTGCTTTTCTTATAGGACTGCTCAGTATAACACGCAGTCCAAATAGGTAGATTACTGAGGTAGGCTGTTGAGCGGAAAATTGCCAGCAAGAGACCTGTAACAAGTTGGTTAAAGATTGCCCTAGACAGCACAGGAGGCTGGGAACACATCAGATGAATGCACAAATAACTGGCAGTGTGCTGCAGCTACTAGCTTCAGCGTGACCATGACTTCTGTGGAGAAGCAGGGGACCTGCCTGTGCCTTTCGAGTGGGAGCAGTGCAGCTGGAAGAGGGGAGGCAAAGCAGGGAGGAATTTTCTCAAAGTAATGCCTCTGCTCTGTAAGCATTTGCTGTTTGTGTATATTTTCAGACATGCTTCCGCAGTGGTATTAAATAAAACGGCAATAATAGATAGAGTAAAGCATCCATTTAAAGCTCATGGAAAAAGGAGATACCAAGTCCAGTCTTACTCAAGTTGCCCAGTAATGCTGAGAAAAGAGCTGAAACTTATCACCATCCAGCATTCACCTCATTTGTCTTTTTCCTAACTACAGTGTTACTTTCTTTTTGGCCTTACCTCCTCTGGTACTGTTCTCTTCTTACTCGTTTCTAGGCTCTATATCAAAGAAGATATTTGGGGATGTGTGGGACTCAGTATCTCTGTCTCAGAGTAAAGATCATCCCAAAATTGTTTCCCATGGAATCTCCTGTAAATTCTTGGGTTTCACTTTGCTCCATGAGTGCTCATGGCTCTTTCAGTAGGTGCTCTGCAGCTGTGTGACCACGTTAGCACAGGGCTCTGCTGGAGGTAAGCGCTGCCTTGCATTTTGGAGAAGGAAAGCTGGAGAAACACCTACCAAAAGAGCTTCTTAGCTTGAGCCTGCTTAGCGTGGTCCAGAAACTCTTGATCAGTTCAGAACACAGGTGGGTGAGCTACTGTTTCCCTAGTGTGAGCTGGGCAGACGTACTCACCAAGAGACTGTACTTCACTGGAGATCAGTGTAGGATTCTCATCCATGAATCTTTCTCCCAGCAGCTGAACCTCTCACTGCTCTGTCTTGCATCTCCAGTTCTCAGCAGTCGACCTGGAACAGAGCTTGTTTCAGCCTTTCCCATCAGAGGTGGTATTTCAGAGCTACATCCCCTGCGAGGTCTACGAAGTGCCACTGGTTCTGAGGAACAACGACAAGGTAAGTGCTGGGACGTGGAGGTTTAACGCTGTGCTGGAAGAGGAGAGCAGTGTAATTCGCATGGTACGCAGCATAGCAAGTTATCTGCTGCAGCACAGCACATCCAGAATAAAATGTCTCACCACCTTTATTTTTGCAAGATGGTGGAAATCTTCCCATCCTGGGGATTCTTCCCCTGATTTTGGCCATGCGTTGGTGGTATCTAACCTGAAGGAGCTTTTCTAGTCAGCATCCTTCCCCTTGAAAGCCCTGGATTGATGGGAGTGTTGACAGCTGTACAGTTCTTATCTGCTCTCATGCTTTAGCTTGAGTGTGCACCACGTCCTGGTGGCTCCTTGGTTAATCTTGGTTTCTGGCAGGGCATCTCTGCCTCTCGCAGCCCGTTTAGCTGCCCCTGTGCAGCTCACTGTCAAAGCGCAGGGGTTGAGTCTTCTCCACTTTATGCTGGAATAAGTTATAATTAGTGGCATTAGCACTCCAGGAACGGTGTTTTGAAACAGCAGTGGAAACAGATTGATTCATCAGAAGCAGTGGGAGGCCTTTAGGTGCCGCTTTAGGGTCCTGCTAAGCTTAATTCAGTCCTGCTCAGGTTTTTCTAAGACAGCGTGGCTCTCTGCTTTCCCTTTGGAGAACCATAGCACATCCAGAGTAATGTGCTCTTGAAGGTCTCCACCTTTATTTGAAAAAATTGTGATCATCTTGAGATTTCCCAAGAAAGTGGAGAAGGGAAAAGTTGAAAAATGTCAGCAATTTTGTTCCACTGCAAAGAGGAAAATTGAGACCTTTTGAATTTCAGCAGGGGAAACATTTGCTCGAACGAGGCATGTGCCAAGAGCAAGCTGGTGGGGAAAAGGCAGGAGGGAGGAAAGGAGCTGAGTTAGAAAGTGCTCTGGGAGAGAACACTGTGCGTGCAAGGGTTTCTCTTGACACATAACAGTAAGTGTACTGGAAGCGGAGAAAGGTCAGAAAAAGAAAGGTGTAATTAAAGATACTATTCTGTAATGAAGAGTAAGGTTTATACATGAGAGGAGGGCAGGATGGGAAGATGGAAGTGTACACGAGAGCAGGTGAATTAACCCCCTCTCCAAATCTGCCTGTTGGGGGAAACAAACAAGTGGACAAAAAAAGCTGTCAGGGCATATTGCAGGTGGAGGAACGGCAAGAGAAGTCAAAGTATATTCTGAGATAACAGGTTTTGACGGGGACATGGTTGAAAATGGAAGACCCTTTGGCAAGGAAGGATGCAGGTGTGGTCCCTCAGTTATTGCTGGAGAGCACTGTGCCATTCCTGGTCTGGATTTAGCTTGGGAATATTGGAAAGGTGCAGTGTGGGTGCCCGTGCCCAAGGGATACCACACTGATTTTGGACACTCTTTGCTGTAGGTATCCCCTTTCCTGATTAAAATGTGCCTCAGCTTCTCTTTTCCTACTGCTCTGCTTCGTTCCCAGTAAGTCTTTTGGCTTCAGCTGGTCCGTTATCCACGCGGCACTTCAAAATGTTTGTTTTTGTCAAGTACCAGCCAACAGGCAAACAGTTGATTTGTTCTATTCATGCTTCCTCAAGTGGAAAAGAACATCTGCATCAACATTTCTGCCATTCCCAGTAAAAAATAATAAACTTCTACAGCTGCACCTTGGGATTTGTATGCCCAACAAGGGGGAGGCAATATGTGAACTGTTGATTTTTTCTTTTTTTTTCTTCCCCCCCCCCCCGAAATGAATTAGTTTTGAAGCTAGTAAGACTTCAACCATTGGACAGCACTGGTGTAAAAGTAAGATGAGCTCTAAGGAAAATCCTTGGCATATTTAAGTACAGAAAAATGGAGATGATAATCCCAAGAGAGGTTATTATATTCTAATTTTGTTGGCTTTTGGTAATGTCCTGGAGAAAAGCAACGTTGTGCTCTGTCTCAAAGCTTTCTCACCAGTTTCCCAGCTTCCTCTGAATCATACTGACTTATACCGCACGGTAGCCTGAGGTTGTCTGCTGCATAAAAATCCAGCTAACAGCAAAGTATATTCCAAAGAGAGGCTCTGTAATAATTCAAATACAGAAGTGCTTCGCTATATACTTACTGCTCTTACCTGCGTGTTGTAAAATTGCTTTTCTGTCTTTAGGCTGCTCCTCACCACCCTCAGAGATGTTTTGGGTGGCTTTTGCTGAAGGCCTTAGCCACGTGTGCTCATCTCCCAAGGGACTTGGTGACCAAAACATTTGTCTGCAGTGTGAAATTGGCTCCTGGAACTCGCTGCCCCAGGGCATTGCTGGGAGCAAAGGGCGTTTGGAGAGCTCAGGACTGCCTTGGCCATGGGTTATCAGGCTCGGGTGGGTGGTGCAGAATGAATCTCCATTTTTCCCAAGCCTCGTGTGGGTTTGTTGCTTATCAGTGAAGCTGCCTGTCAGTCAAAATTGCCTGTTTTAGACTTTCTGAGATGAGATTTGGTGCTCAGGGGTTGATATCTGCGTGCTAGAAAATGCCTGTTTGCTGTCTCTGCGCTTGTGGTATCCCAGAGGGCAGAAACTTGCAGCAAGGTGCCTGCAGGCACTCCGGGGTGCGGGGGGGAATACCCAGAAATCTGCCTTGCCTGCACTGGCAGCTGCCTGGCTACAATCACCAGGCAGCAAGAGCCTCTGGAGAGCTGAGATTGGCTTTTAATAATGAAACCACACTGTGAGTCAGTGCTGGTCATGTGTCGCAAGGCAGAAAATGCCTTTGAAGCCCATAATTGATAGGCACAGCCTGGGGGGTTGTCTGGCTTTCCATCATTTTGGCAAGCTGACTGTTCTCATCTTCTGCATCAGCCTTTCCTTGTGGAGTGTCGGGCTTCTCCCTTGCTTCTTTACAGCCCCCCTTAAATTCTCTTAGCCATCTCCTTCTTGTGTCTGGGGTTGTCTCTTTGTTTTCCTACGTTCCTCCTTTTGTTCTTCAGGTTTGCTTTTAATTCCCAGTAAGGCCACAATGTCTGCGGTCTCCTTCTCTTGCTGGTCTGCCCGCGTGACTCTCTAGCACTGCAGCTTGACTGCCCCATTCAAACCGAGTATGTTAGAAGTGAATTTCTTCCTTCCCCCAGTATAACACATACTGTTTTGCCTTCAGATAATACATTCCCCCTCTAGAGGCATGACTGCATGGATGTGTGCAGGCAGAAGCAAGCAGGTGCTTTGGCCTTGTTGAATATGGGGATGACTTGATTCAGGTATTATATCTGCATACTGCTGGTGTCTTACCTGCTTGGTGATTCCTTCACAGCAGGGCATTGCCCTACTGCCTCTGGCCTAGAGCTATTTTGCCCAGGCAGAATGACTTCAAGTCCACCCTTGTGTATTATGTGCGTGTACCTCCAGAGCTAAAAGTGCTTTGGAAAGGTGGTTAAGGAAGGACATCACCAGGGCTTGGCCGAGTCTTTTCTCCTCATGTTTCCATGAGTGGCAAAATCATAGTTTCATGTCTTTCCTGCAGGTTCCTCGGCTGGTGAAAGTCGTCTTGGAGAGCTCACCTTATTTCAAGTTGATCAGCCCCAATGCTGTGTGTCGCAAGGTAGCACCTGGCATGCCTTCAACTTTCCGCATCCTTTTCACCCCTGAGGAGAACAAGGTGAGACCAGAGGTCCCAAGAGGTTGGTGCCTTCAGTGGAAGGTGAATGTGCAGGGCTGGATTCAGAACAGGGCATCTGGTGTGGATTTTGAGGAACTGTCCTGGTTTCAGTGGGGTTGCACTGGATCTTTCCCCACGGTGAAGATTATGTTCTCATAGGCTGGAGGCTCTTACATGTTTCAGACTGTTTTTATCCTTCAGTGCTGGAACATTTAATGTAATGTCTGTTGGCTTCAGGGATGAGAGAGCCTACTGTCTGTGGTTGGGTGGCCTCTCTAGGTGTTGGTTTCCAGTATCTGGCCATTGCTGCATAATTATGGGTTTGCTCCACTAATTATAAATACAAAAGTCTGTTTAAAAGTGACCTGTTATTTGGAGGAGCCGAAGTGAGCCTGATCAGAGTGAGGACCACCGCCTTTGAAAGCTGGAGTCACCTTAATGCATATCATGTTGTACACAGTAGTGAGACAGCGGAACATTATCTCTAAAGTTGTCACATTTTTTTTGCACGCTGGTTATAGCCCACACCCTGCTGTGAGGTCTGCTCCAGGCTGTGGTCAGGCAGTCTGCAGCTAGTCACATCTTGGCATTGCATGGTGCTGTTAGCTGCTGCAGCAGGGACTGACGGGCTGTGCTTTCCCTCCCTGCGCTTCCTTGAGCGTTCGCGAGGGAAAATGCACATGGAACAGCAGGAAAATGGCAGGGAGGGGTGTTGATAAGATGTTTAGCCATCTCTCTACTCAATGGTAGGGGTTTAATTATTATGGAAAATACTAGAGGAACAAATAGATCCAGAGAGCACTCTTCCCGATCTGGCAGCCACTTCCCTGCTTCACCCTGGACTGGAGCAAAGATGATGCTTTTTCATGCCCTCTGTTTTCAAGCCTTGCAGCTGTGCTGTCCCTGAGGATGCTTGCCTGCCTGCGATCCGGCTGTGAGTCTAGGGGAGAGGGAGTGCTGTGCACGTGGCAGGGAGCCAGCCTGGCACAGACGCACTGAGCTCTAGATGTCCTTAACTCAGCAGGAGGTCGGTGTGCTGCAGATGACTTTGAGACACCTGCCTGAAAGAGCATGTATGGGAATAAACAGGCAGGTACAATCTGCAGGCAGATGTACTCCCCTAGAGCCTGTGGGCAGTAATACTGCTGTGGTTGTGTCTTCATGCGTGTTATTGTGGTTGCTCTGTCAACTGGCACCTATTCCACGCCAAGCGTGCGAGGCTTTTGCTTAGAACATCAGTGCTGGGGCCCTGGCAAGTCTGATTCTCAGTGCTGTGACGTGAAGGGTCAATGCTGTTATCTGGAGGCCTGTTAATACAGAAGGATTTAGTACGTGGCATGGAAGGGAGGAAGCATTGCAGGGAAACAAAGACGGGCAGGCTGACTCTTTCCACCAGCATCCTGCTACCTCTCAGCATGACTTTGTTGGAGAGGCAAGGTTAGGGGATAGCTTTGAGCCAGCAGATGTTTCTGCACCAGGCCAGAGGTGCAAGATCTCTTCAGGCATAGCTGTTTTCTATCTTTCATTTGCTGCTTAGATTTAGTTTTAACACTTTGTCCTATCCGCAAACAACATGGATGTAGAAAACTAAAGCGGAAATGTCCCGTGGTCCCTAGCTCCCCATGCTTGTGGAATAATCTGTTCCTCTGGAGGGACTGAGAAATTATTTAACATCATTAATATTTAGGGTAAAAATTATGTTGGCCTAGGGCAGTTCTCCAAACTACCCAAGCGATGCAAGAGCTTAATCTCACTGAGGTAGGCTTTGCAAAGTACACTGGTGCCTTGAAAATGTGATTTATTAGTATTAATTAGCGTTCATTTTTGGGGAGGAAGAGGTAAATTGGTGCCCATGAAAGGCAAAGTGGTGCTCTTCAAATTTAGAGAGGCAGCAGAGCAACACATAAACATCACCACGAATAGAAGTAGGGTGAGATAACCCCCGAGAGCTCTAATGTCCAATACTCTGTCCCTTGTCTTGCCCTTGAACTGGAGAGTGTGGGGCATAGGGAGCTCTGCCAGCGAGAGGTCCTCTGCACAGCTCCAGCGACACCCCGGCGCTTTCTGCTGAACTGGGTTTTGTGCTCCTTGCAGGGGTTGTGCAGGGCATCAGGAGAGGGATGCATGCCGCTCCGTAAGGAGCGTGTGGGGATTTATACAGCGGAATCGGAATTTTGTACAAATCGAACACTTTGTCTCGTACTGGATGGAGTGTGAGTCAGCGAAGTACCGGAGTGCTGTAGCTCAGCTAGAAATGCATCAATAGCGCGGTCAAGGAGGTGCACAGCACCTTGAAAACCCCTTAGCAAAGAGGCGGGCTTTGGGAAATGGTTCTGTAAAGCCACCTGCCTTGGGCTTGCAGTGGCTTGCATGCAGAATACCTGCCTTTTAGTTGTGGAAGGCTTATCAGTGCTACCTGTGAACAACCTCTGCCTCTGCTGCTCCATGATCCACAGGGATTGCGGATAACCCAGTGAACTGGGATGCAGGGACAAATCCCTCAGGGTTGGAGACTGCTCCTGATGTGGAGCTGGTTTGTGTAATTCTCTTGCTTTGAATCTGTTCTTCCCTGGGGCAAGTCTGATTTCAGCGAAGTCGCTCCTGATTCAAGGGAGTAAAATTGCGGCTAAGCCCTAAAAAAAAAGATCACGTGAGTTGTTAGCGGCTGAAATGCCATGTGCCATGTAGCCCTTTCTTGAAAAATGAGCAGTTTCCTATTGTCTCGCAGCCACATGATTGGACTGTCAGAAAGTAAATAAATAGCTGACATGTCTCTTTGTTTATTGGCACTCGCATTATGAATATGAAACACTAATTTTTCTGCTGGGAAACATTTCCAATTAGTTACTCTTGCTGCTTCTGATTTACACGTTTCTGTTTTATGGCTCCGGTTGTACAGTGTGGGTGTTCTCGTGCCACCCTGTGTTCCCGGGTGTCCTTGCATTATGGTCTGACAGTCTCTGCCTAATTGGAAACCAATGTGGCACTGACTGGCAAATAAACAACAGACAGAAATACTTACATTTGTGTGTCCTTCAGGCTTATTAATAGATTATCTTAAAGGAAGAAGGAAGCAAGAAGTATATAAAAACGTAGCACAGCTTATTCTGTTTTGTCCTCTTGCTCTTTTCACTGTAGCAATACAATATTTTCAGGCAATACAAGTTCAGTCCGTAAGGTTTGCAAAATTCATTACTGATGCTCAGTGGAGACTGAATTAATGCTCATTGATTAATATGAAATACGACAGGACGATGAGTTATTGCATTACTGAAATTAACTCCTTTAAAATTCAGTCCAGCCCTGTTAGATGTTTTGTAGCACACAGAAGCTATTCCAAGTATACTTTTAAGAAGACTCTGGGGAGGAGGAAAGGGGCAGAAGATCAAGGCGTATAGCCCCGTGCAAAATGAACCTGGAGCAAAGGGACTGATTTCAAAGCATCCTGTGGATTGGTAACTGAGGGAGGCAGGAGAAGGGGTACCCCTTCTCATGTGAAGCTATCTTCATCCTCCAGCCTCCCTCCTGTCTTTTAACGGCCCTTATTTTCCAGCCTTTATGGTGTCATAGAATCACAGAATTGTTTCAGTTGGAAAAGACCTTTAAGATCGTAAAGTCCAACCGTTAACCTAACACTGCCAAGTCCACCACTAAACCATGTCCCTAAGCACCTCATCTACACATCTTTTAAATACCCCCAGGGATGGTGACTCAACCACTTCCCTGGGCAGCCTGTTCCAATGCTTGACAAGCCTTTCAGTGAAGAAATTTTTCCTCGTGTCCAATCTAAACCTCCCCTGGTGCAACTTGAGGCCATTTCCTCTCGTCCTATCGCTTGTTACTTGGGAGAAGAGACCAACCCCCACCTCGCTACAACCTCCTTTCAGGGAGTTGTAGAGAGCGATGAGGTCTCCCCTCAGCCTCCTTTTCTCCAGGCTGCTCCTCAGCAGACTTGTTCTCCAGACCCCTCACCAGCCTCGTTGCCCTTCTCTGGACACGCTCCAGCACCTCGACGTCCTTCTTGTAGTGAGGGGCCCAAAACTGAACACAGTATTCGAGGTGCGGCCTCACCAGGGCCGAGTACAGGGGCACGATCACTGCCCTACTCCTGCTGGCCACACCATTTCTGATACAGGCCAGGATGCCATTGGCCTTCTTGGCCGCCTGGGCACACTGCCGGCTCATGTTCAGCCGGCTGTCGACCAGCACCCCCAGGTCCTTTTCCAACAGGCAGCTTTCCAGCCGCTCTTCCCCAAGCCTGTAGCGCTGCATGGGGTTGTTGTGACCGAAGTGCAGGACCCGGCACTTGGCCTTGTTGAACCTCATACAGTTGGCCTGGGCCCATCGATCCAGCCTGTCCAGGTCCCTCTGCAGAGCCTTCCCACCCTCGAGCAGATCAACACTCCCGCCCAACTTGGTGTCGTCTGCAAACTGACTGAGGGTGCACTCGATCCCCTCATCCAGATCATCGATAAAGATATTGAACAAGACCGGCCCCAAAACTGAGCCCTGGGGAACACCGCTCGTGACCGGCCGCCAACTGGATGTAACTCCATTCACCACAACTCTCTGGGCCCGGCCGTCCAGCCAGTTTTTGACCCAGCGCAGAGTCCACCTGTCTAAGCCGTGAGCCGCCAGCTTCTCTAGGAGAATGCTGTGGGAGACAGTGTCAAAGGCCTTACTGATGTCCAGGTAGACCACATCCACAGCCTTTCCCTCATCCATCAAGCGGGTCACCTGGTCATAGAAGGAGATTAGGTTGGTCAGGCAGGACCTGCCTCTCACAAACTCATGCTGACTGGGCCTGATCACCTGGTTGTCCTGTACGTGGACATGGTTTCAGCAGGGAGTTTCCCCTGTTTGACTTTACTATGTTACCTCATGCTACAAGGATCTTTTCTTTGCAGTTGCCTGCTGCAAGGAATTCAGTGAAGTATTTAGGATCGGTTATACAGTAAAACTGACATCCGAGTTTGCTGGCATACTGGGCAGTTAAGGTTGGTATCACTGTGACAGTAATTAATGTTAGCTAGAGTTTGAAAAGAGCCTGAAATGACACCTTTGATACAAGCAGTTGCTTTAATTTCAGTGGGTGCTAATTCAAATGCCGGTGGTGATGCTTTGCAGGCCAGAGCTTGTAACTTATTGCTTATCAAAGGGGAATAGGAGAAAAGGAACCATTGTACAACGAACTGTATTTTCCCTGAAATTGAGAGCGGAGTTGTATGAAGGATGAAATTGTATTTTCCTGAAATCTATAGCCTGAAGCTGCATCTAAACACAACAATCTTTAAAGCACAGAAGTGATGCAACCTCTCTCTCACCCAGGCATGGTTATATAGAAACCTGGTTTTAAACAGCCTGCTAAGGGTTTGCGGTTGCAAAGTAAACCAAGATTTTAAACTGGTTTCAGCTGTACCCCTAGATTGTGACTAAGTGCACAGCAGAGCTGGTAACACAGGGCAGTACTGCAGTGGAGAATTACAGCCTTTATCTTCTCCCAGGGGAGGGCGATTCAGCTTTCAAAAGCTTAAGGGACCATGGATTCACAGCAGCATGAGCAGCCAGCTTCTTCAGGCACCCCTCTTTCCTTGGGTTTCCCCCCGTTTGGCCTGACACAGCATTCAACTTTGATGCAAGGTCCCACTTTGGGGTCCTAGAGCGTGGTTGAAGGGTCGGCACATGCTGAAGTGCTTTGAGTCAAGCCTTGTAGAGGATGCAGCATCCCCAGGTGTCCCTGGAGAAGGGGCTCAGCACACAACATGCGTGTGCGTGAATGGCAGGAGGCAGCTTTCTCTCTCAAAGGTCACGGTTGTCTCTGCGAGGCCAAATCCTTGTTGCTTTAGCCTTGCCTTCGCATACCTGGAGAAGTCCCTTTCCCCATGCGTTGCTGTGCAAGCAGTCCCAGTGCCCCTCACCGGCAACGGAGCTGGGAAGGCTGCCTGTGCTTGCTTTGGGGGGGGGGGGATTTATTCCTTGGGCTCTTATTTAAATTGCTGTTGATCCACTTGCTCCTTAGCAATGACAATGACTTGAAAATGATTTCCTTTTACTTCCCTCAAATACCTCCAATTGTTGAAGTTTCTTTTTTTCTTTATCGCCATGCTGATCTGAACTCCTTGCATCCTCCTCTGTCTACCTGGCATCTGGAAGGGAGAGATAAGTAAATATGGCATGCCAAGACTTAATAAGACACGCAGCTTTCAATTGGATTTACAATGCCTTTGTTACAGTAGTGTGGCCAAAATTACAAAAAAACTCTAAATAGCATTCTTCATTTGCTAATGCAGTTTCTGAGGATCTAAACCATCCAGGATGTGTAGTACCCAGATAATAGGTGCTTTAAATTCACATGGGCTGCCCATATCTTTTATTTTAGAGGGCTTAGGCTGCAAGATGGACTACAAAATTGCTAATTCAGAAAGACTTGCTGAAGATGAAATGCTCTCCTGAAATGTGATACTCGATTCCGTAGGTCATTTGCTGCAGTTCCCTTCCTGGTATTTTACCTTCCAAATATGAGAAGCAAAAGCCTTTCTGCAATTTCCAGTGTTGAATATTTGAGATGTCTAGAAAAAAAAAGATCCTCCTTCATTCTTTTTTCATCTTAGATGTGACAGCATCTGTTATTGCAACCTTAAACCCCAGCTGAGCAGGTGGTTGGTAGGCACTGGGTGTTAGTTGTTGTGTTAAAGCAATAGCTGTGTGTCTGTGCCTCGTCTGGCTGCCTTAGGTCCCTTCTAGGCTCGGAGGGGATGGGTGTGGGAGCAGCAAATCCCGAGTACGGAGGAATCTGAATCTGTTCTGGTTAAGGGAGTTTGCTGCTGTGTGCAATTCCTAAATCAAATTGTTTGCTTCCTGCTTCAACAATTATAAAAAATATCAAACGAGTTAAAAGCACCGAGGGGAAAAAAAGATCAGGACAGCAAGTGAGTGAGAAGAGGCAGGGCTTTTATCAACTTGTCAATAAGAGAGCTGCTGGAGGTAATGGCTCCTGGCCCTACTGCAACAGTTTTACCACTGATTTCAGCGGGGGCAAGGCAATACTTCCAGCACAGCGGTGCCACACCGTATATCTGGAGATTGATCTGCTCAACCCCACAGTAAAATGATTTTGGTGGCTTGATTCGCCTTCCTACTGCTAAATGCCAGACAGCTCGGGGGGACTGTCTGGCTCTTTTCTGAACAAGCCAATGATTAGGAATAGCACACGAGTTTGCTCTGGTAGGGATGTCTGAGTCTGCCATTTGCAGCCCCTGATACCACCTGCCTCAGGTAGGCATGCTAACAAGGCACCAAGTCACTTATTCTAGAGACCTTACAAGAGGGACGTGATTAAGGCATCAACCATGCCAGAATATGCAGCAGAGAGAAAGCAAAGCTATCGCCCGCATCCCCTGAGGCTAGGATGAGATGTAAAGGGAAATTTGATATAAGACGCAGGAAGAGTTCTCTTTAAGCCTAGGGTAGGGCTGGAATAGGCTGCTGAGGGCAGGGGTGGAATTGTTAGTGCTTTTAAGTACTTGTCAAACATCTCCCAAGAATACTTTGGGTATAGAGCCCAGCCAGTTCTGGGGTGGGGAGATGGATCAGATAGCTTTTTAAGGGGGTGTGTGTGTCCCTGGCCTTGTCCCTATAATGCTGTGGGAAGGGGCGGGAAGTACACACGTATCCTATGCTCACCTGACATTAAAACAATTATTGTGTCCAGCTTGTTAAGTATTTCACCAAAGACTGACTGTTGATCGTGCATGTGGTGAAGTCCTTTTGAAAATGTACCTAAGCATCCCCTGCCAAGCTTCAATGAGGTCGCTGCATTGCTGGGATTGAAGTTAGTGCTGTGGCACAACCGGCTTCTCAGTGGTGCCTTTAGTCATCTGCAGTGGTGATTGAAGCAGGTTCTTGTTACTGCTGTAATCCCTTACGTGAAATTACTCTATTTTGATGCCTCAGAATCAAAGTATCAGATAATTTTGTCTGGTTCTGCCAGCTTGCTGCGAAAGCAGGTGAATCAATGAGGTTGTTTCTTCTTTGCAAGTTAACAGCCCTGTCCAAGTATTGCTACTGGAATGAAAGGTCATTAAGGTAAAAAGTACTATTACATTATTGAATGCTACTGTTAGAGTCATAAAAAACAGCAGTTTTTCTTCTGCCATGGGGGCGGTACTAAATTCACTGTGCTGCAATTGTTTCTTTCCCCTCAGGATTACTTCCACCAGCTCACCTGCATCACAGAAAGGGAAAAGTTTATTGTGCCAATCCGAGCTATAGGTGCCCGAGCTATCCTGGACTTCCCTGACCAGCTGAACTTCTCTGTCTGTCCAGTCAAGTACAGCACCCAGAAAACTCTGCTGGTTCGCAACGTCGGTAATCGGGAGGCCCACTACTGCATCAGCACTCAGAGGTAAAAGAGCTCATCTTTTTTGTGCAGAACACCGTTGTGTGATAATATAGTTGGTAAACAGTAACAAAAAGGAACCAGAGCATCTGAGCTGCTGCATTGCAGCCGTAGCTGGAAATGGGCAGGACGTGTGGGTTTTGCAGTTGCTTACAGTGTTTTAAGCGTGACGCAACCTTTGGTAAAACTCTGCAAGCTGCAGTGAAGTTTTATACTGCAACGGTGTCTGCAGCACAGCTTCTTGCAAGACCAATTCTGTTAGTTTGAAAGCGCAAATACAGGAAGGCAACTTGACTGCCCTCGGGCTGTATGGGATACTGCGTGGCAGATGACAGCTCTGGGAGCTCAGTTCAGGTAGACCAAATGCAGTGTTAGGAAATGGCCAGCTATGAGCTGGTGAAAGAGACATGTAAGAATTTATCAGCAGCTGTGTCTATATTAGCAAGTGCAATTGGAGACTGTAGATCAAAGCAATTGGTATTGAGACCCTGACAATAACGCTGTGTGGTCCAGGAACTTTGTTTTGCGGTAGGTTTGGTCTGGTCCCTGGGACCAAATATTCTGAAGTAGAATGAGCTCTTAAGTGGAGATGAGCAGACACTGGCTTCAAAGCTGCACTACAGCCCCAAACCAGAATGCTAAGGAGGGCACAGGCAAAAGATGCAGCAAATATCTGGTGCACGGGTTGGGGACGTTTTCTTCTAGAGCTTTCTCTCTCCCAGATTTCCTGGAGAGTGCTAGAGTGTTAGTAGCTAGCTTGCAACCTCCTGATGGTAAGTACCTTCTGAAATGGTTACATACCACTGTCAGCCAAATACACCCGTTCTCTGGGGTCCACAAGCACATGGTATTCCGGTGGTACCCTAATCAAGTGCCTGACGTGAATTGTATTGCGACAGCCTGTACTGCTCCTTTTGGTCTCAGAAGACAGTCACCGGTTTTCCACTTTGCTGAATTGGAGAGGGTAATGCCTTTTTGACACCGCATCTGCCGGGAAACCGGTTCAGTTGGCTGGTAATTAGTTGAGAGTTGCTTGGTCCCAGAGGTCTTGGTGTAGGAGCTGAGGTCAAGAATCCAGCAAAGACCTGCTGTCTGACTTGGTGCACCTGAGTTTTTGCACACAATTTCTTCCCCAGGAAAACAGGGCTCAAAAGAAGACTTTTTACTTTTCTCCTGTGAAACATGAGGGTCCAAGAGGAGCTTCCACCAAAGCCTGGCAAAGCTATTTAAGCAGGCTGCTGCTTTTCACTGTGGAAAATATGTAGGCAGGATCTTGTAAATCACTGTACAGTTTTCCTCTGGGATTTCCAGATCTAGTTGTCACCACCAAAATAAATACCCAGTAAAGTCTTTTTGCAATGTACTTGCCAACTATTCTATTGAGTGATACAGCATATGTTGAATCCTGCTTGATAGGGATTTTAAGGGTTTCTGAACTTCAGCAATTAAATATTTCAGTCCTGATTTGCAATAAAGAAATGGGAAGCATTACAAAAGTTTTATTTCAAACTACACAAAAAAAAGTAGAATTCTGAATAACTGGATTGCATGTGTACGGAGATCAAGAGCTGATATGATTTCCCTTGTCAGATGAGGGCATCTATCATCTCTTCCATTTCATTATGAACTTTTGAAAGCCAGTTTGAAATTTCAAACAGATGATTTCAATCTTTGAATATAAGCAGCATTTTATTCTAATTGTCGCCCCCACTTTCATTCAGATTTCTTTTTACATATTCTGAAGTTCCTGTGTTTCTGCTGTCTTTTTTTTCTTTAAGTGTTCAGCAAAATGTCATAATGAATTCTTCATTGGGAACTTTCTTAAAGGTTGAGTTCCTCTAATGCCTGTCTGTCTACCATCTGCCTATAGCTATATGCACAGATGTATAGGAAATAGGAGAAATTTGGGGAATATCTGAAATGGAATTGGGCTGATTTAGAAGATAAAATCATAGAATAACTTTGGTTGTTGGAAGGGACCTCTGGAGATCACCTGAGCAAACACCTTGATCAAATCAAGACCAGTGTCAAAGTTTGATCAGGTTTGCAAGTAACACAGCTTGCTGCTCTGGGCCTTTTTGTGTTGAGCTTTGAATGTCTTCAAGGTTCCCTTGCTTCTCTGGGTCCTTGTTCTAGTGTTCAACCACCCTCGTGGTGACAGGTTTTTTCCTAATATCTACTCAGATTTTCCATTACTGCAACTTGTGTTCATTTTCCCTTACCCTATTGCTGCACGTCTCAAAGAAGAGCCTGGCCCCATCTTCTCTACGCCTTTCCTTTACATCGTTGTAGACAGCACTAAGATCACTCTTCGTCTTTCCTTCTGAAGGCTGTACAAACCCATTTATCTCAGCATCTTCCTGCATGTCCTGTGCTCCAGGCCTTAAGGTCCTCTTCTGTAGAAACGTTTTCTATCTCATCAATGCCCAGCCTGTACTGCCAGGGTTTATTCCGTCCCCAATACAGGATTTTGCATTTTCCATCCCTGAACTGCGTGAAGTTTACATCAGCCAATTTCTCCAGCCTGTTGTGGTCCCTCTGAATAGCAGCCCAGCACTCCAGTCTGTTGACTACTCCCTCCAGTTTGGTATCATCCACCAAATTTTGAGTGTTCCCTCCTGTTGACCAGGTCAGGATGTCCCCTTGCATCCCAAGACCTGAACAACCATGTTCTCCCTGTGTGATGAGGCCATGGCGTGCCCAGGAGTGGTTATTCCAGCCAGTGCTGGGGACCATACTGTGTGACATATCATCACTGCATTGCACCAGCTCTTTTCCTGCTGTCTGAGTGCCTCTGGACCCTCTACCATATCTGCCGACTTTCATATTAATGACTGAGTCTCTTGATAGCAACAATCAACGGTTGGTTCCTTGCTGCTTGTGCTATGAGAAGTTGCTCAGACACCTACCACTGAGCTCCCAGGTGAGCCCTGTGGTTCTAGCAACCCCAGGAGAAAAGAATTGGCCTCCCAGCTGGTGTGACAAGTTGGCTTGAGAATCAGACCAATACACCGCTCCACAGGCCAGTAGATCATTAGCTGGCAATTGTCTTTGAACAAATATATTTACAGAGGCTTTCACAAGAGAGGCTTTTGTTGTCTAGAGGGGATTAATTTCCCTGTTGTAGAGGCTATAACAAAGGCTGTGTCATTGTGAACAACAGGGGTAGTGAAGATTTAGTTTAATGTCACTAATTCTTTTGAATGACTTCCATAATAACTTGATGATTAATTATTATCGCAGAACACTTAAAACTGTGCTTTGGAAATGAATGAGTTATATTTGCACTTTAAGCTCTCCAGGACAGGGAACGTGAGATGCAGTAATCACGAGTTATGGCATAGGTGCTAGGGGAAAGGCGTGCCAACCTTACGGACTGAAAATCAGGACTGTTTCAGTCTATTCTTACGTAGTGGAGAATTTAAGCAGCTTAAGTTGAATGTGTGCTTAATTTTTGCTGAGTAAGGATGCGATGTTGTGTTAAAGACAATCTTAATATCACATAATAGCTTTGT
Organism: Aptenodytes patagonicus; assembly: GCF_965638725.1. Classification (NCBI taxonomy): domain Eukaryota; kingdom Metazoa; phylum Chordata; class Aves; order Sphenisciformes; family Spheniscidae; genus Aptenodytes; species Aptenodytes patagonicus. The sequence goes on along the minus strand of NC_134959.1, from coordinate 23,037,334 downwards.
GTATTTTATACAAGCACACATGCATGCATTTGAGAGAGGGAGGAGGATTAGTGGAGTAGAAGGGATGAGAGATCTGTCTAAGTTTATAGACCCGTCAGCTGCCCTCTACGTCCTTTATTCTCTATCTGCACAATTGAAACTTCTGTCTTAGTTGCTGCAACTTTCGTTTTCTGGCCTGAGCAAACTCAGGCTCTTGCCCATTCACAAGTCAGCTGCAGATGCCACCATTTCCTAGCCCAATGTGCTGCTCATATCACTTTTCTTTGCCTCCTTTCTCTGGATTCTCTTCTCTATGGCATCAAGCGCAACCTATCTGCTTTGACCTTCAGTGCATTTTTCAGCCCATCTCCAATCCTAACCTTTCCTCTCAGTCAATACGGAGAGCTCAGCTCTTACATCTGGTCAGTTCACGATGATGTTACCTGCCTGTTACTCGTTTATCTAAAGACTTCGATGTTTTCTGTTGTGCGTTTCACCCCAGGGAAGAGCTCTTAAGTGAATCCATGGGGCCAATTCAGCATCCTTCTGCTGTTCCCTGTTCAGAGCCCTCCCTTGCCATGGTATCTACCAGAAAACATGGCCACATTTTGACCACTCTTTCATAAAGGGAAAAAACCACCAAAGCACTCCCTGCTGTGCAGTCTGGCTTTCTGCCTGTCCTGCCTCTGCATGTCCATACCCAGCTCTTAACTGCATAGCTTGGTAATAAAGAATAATAATAGTATAAATATAGAAAGTCTCTTCCTGTCGTTCTCATTGTTAAGGCGGGATAATGAGTTTCTTCATGACATTCAGGGAGATAAATGTCATTCCAGTACACTTGAGTTGAAAATGGTGTCTGGAAGCAGATCTCGGTGCAGCGCTGCCTTTTCCTGACGTTACAGACATTGTGCTGTGCCATGCTACGGGGCTACAGAGGATCAGTCTGAGATAAGCACCTCTGTTTAGGAACGTCCCCACCAAGCTCTGAAAGCTCAGGAAATTATCCTACAAGGCACAGTGCTTGGAGCCCCCTTGCATCCCTCTCTGTAGTACCCATATGCTATATGGAGGCATGGGATTGGAGACATCATAGGGCGCAACGACCATCCAAGAATGTGAAAATAGAGCCCAGGTGTAGTGAAAGAGGCAGAGAGCGAGCTGTGAGATGCTGACTCTGCGCAAGATTTTTTCGGCACAGAGATGGAGTCTTGGATGCTTTGACCCAACAGACTGGATTCACTGGAATAGTTACACTGCTTGACCCTGGCTGCCATACCATTACTAAAAAGTAATATGTGCTGAGATTAAATGATCTTTGGGTTTTTCCTGCAGTAGGTCTTAGTGCACAGATGAGGCAATTCAATCACCAGTAGATTTTACTGCCTTCCTTGGAGTTGGAGGTAGCTTTTAATGAAATCGATTCTCCCAAACTCAAAAGATTTTATAACGCAAATTAAGGCACCAGTAGGCCAAAGAAAGTTTGGTCGTAGAAGGTAAACATACAATGGGACTTGAGGAAGGGTATTGTAGCCTCCTTGCACGCTGCATTTGCTAAATGTATGGTTGCAGCAGAAAAGGCGGCATGGTGGTTTGAGAGCCCCAGTCACAGAACTGCCAGCTTTGTTCGCTTGTCAGTTGTGCTTCTAAATTATGTCAGGAGTATTTGGCCCTTGGTATCCTCGTGGGACATAACTTTTGTCCAGCTCTGTCAAGATGGGGAGCTGATGCCTGGTGAAAGTAAGCAAGATGTAAATGCCAAAATATATCATTATGAAACTGCTTACAAATCTAGTGTCGCTCTCTTTCTGAAGGGCAATAATAGGCAAGATGTCAGCAGGTACTGGTGGGAAGGCCTCTCCTAAATTGCTGTGGCTAGATGAGTTTATACAAGCTGGGGATTGCAAGGTACCATTGGGTGATCTGGACTTGTGAAAGTTTAGATGTTGTACAACAAAGCAAACATCCAAATGGACATAGTTAAAAAGCATGTCAGAAAAAACCAAGCTATTAAAAAAAACTCCAAACCTTATCTTTTCTGTCTTCCAGGAGCAGTGGTGATTCATTGAAAGGATAGATCTAACAGAACCAGAATTATCTTAAAGAACAGCTCACAATTAATGGATAAAAAGCCAAAGTTTAGCCTGCCACCTTCATCTCTTGGCAGTGCTTTTCATTTGGCTATTACAATGTGTCAGGGATGTCTCCTTAGCATCTCTTCTTATCTGTAGGCTGCAGGGAACAGCTTGGTGATGTTGACTGAAATTCTGAGGGGTTAAGTTTAACCGTGGAACTTGCATATCTGGGTCTTGGAGAACCAGGTCTATGTGAGGGATAACGAGCTCCTGCTACAGCAGTAACAGAGTTGTCTTGCGGGTACAGCATGGGGTGGGATGTAGGAGATGCAGTGTCTGATTTGTGCTCGGTTTCTCAGTCCTGAGAACTGAGTCCTGGACTTGGTTGGATCCTCTTCTTCTGATAATTTGAAAATGTGAAGGTATCTTCTTTCTCAGGCATCCCCTGAAGTCACCCTCAGGAGTGTTATTCCCATCCCAGCCATCCGAGGGCAGGAGTATGTAGATGGGCGAAGGAGTAGGAAGATGGTGGGATGGGAGGTAGTGCTGAAGTGTTGCCAGGAATCCCCCTCCTTAGCTAGCAGCTTTTCTGTTCTGGCAACATTTCTGGCATTTTAAAAAAAAAAAGAAAAAGGGGGGGGGAAAGAAAATTCTCTGCCTTTCCCACAGCAGGCCATGATCCCACCCAAGCACCAGCAGAGTCCTGCAGCAGTCCTGGCATAACCGTCAGTGCAGATGCAGGACTGTGCAGAGCAATCCAGTTCTGAGGCTGGCGGTGCCTTGTCTTTCCTTCTCTCTCTCAAAAGTCTCAAGTCCAGCATGTAAACATTGCAGGCCCAATGCTTCTCCATTGAGTCAGCACCAATGTTCTCACTAGTTGTAATGGGAACAGGTCAGGGCCCTAATTGCAGCAATAACTCCTTAATGAGCAGAAACTCCAGCAATTTCATCAGCTGTCACTAGTGGCGTGAACAAAGTTCAGCTTGCGCATGGCTCCAGTTGTTCTCATTATTTTTGTGTGCGTATTGCATTCTCTAATCATGGTAAAACTCTGCAGAACGTGTTTTTAAGGTGACAAATTGACCACCGGCAAAGCACTAAACCCAGTAACTTTTGTTTTCTAAGTGGGGCTGTACAAGAGCCACGAAGCCCAGCTGCCGTTGTGCAGAAGCATGTTTCACCTGACTTGCCCCTGAGCATTAAAGCACCGAGTTTTGTGTCTATCAGCCAAGAGCTGTTTACGTGGCGACAAATCGTAATAGCTCATATTAAAACCAAAGTACACCAACACATTTTCATAATGATTTCCAACACATTGCACAGACTTTGTCTGGGGGCCCAAGCAAACAGTTACAGAGCTTGGATTACAACCCAGAGTCCTAGATTGCGTTGCTTGTGAACACAGAGAAAACCTCCTGTTAAACTCGCCTTGATACGCTCCTGTTAATGACACTTCATTTAGCTAGGGGTTTAATCGTTCAGGCTGTAAATGGGATACTCCTCTTGTGTCTTGCTTCCATGTCATGGTATCGCTCTAATCTGCATTTGCGCTCGTTCAGATTTTTCTGATTGTTCCTTTTCTTCTTAGAGCAGCTTTCACTGAAATGCTGATAAATGTGCCCTTTCTTAGACTAAAACAGGATGTTTTCAAGGTAAAAAATGAATTCTGCAAATTAAACCATAATAATTCTCTGGTCTTCGAGAGAGACTTTTATTCTCCCTGTCTGATTTCTAGGCTATAATCTCATTGGAACAGGTATTGCCTTGACATTTGCATCTCTTGAGGTTTATAGGTGACAGGAAAAGACAGATTCCCGAGGAAGTCGGTGTCAAGTTGTGCATGCAAATAGCTTTTACCATCTCTGTGCTCTTCAAAAACCATTCTCTGGTTGTGTTGCTAGCAGTCGGACTCCTGAGCCTCACTGCAGAGAACTGGATACAGCGTATGGAGGAGACGAGGTCATTTTATACCATAGGCTCTTCTGAGGACCGGATCTCTTCAGAAGTGAGAGTCAATAGCTCTGTTTCTGATCCCGTATGTTGTGTTTTTCTTCTGCTGACTGTGGTTTGTTTGCTCCTTGCTTGCACAAGTGAGCTGAAGTGAACTAGACTGCCAAAGGAATATAGCCCCCAAATCTCCCACAATAGTCCTGATTTCTCTTTGTATTGCAGCCCTTTCTCTGTCGATCCCTCCATCGGGACTCTTGGGATTGGTGACACCATGCAAGTAACAGTGGAGTTTCACCCGCTGAAGGCTGGGGATCATTCCAGATCCCTGATAGTTCACTATGACACAGGTAAGTGCTGGGCACTGCATGGTGCACGCTCTCTGCATCCTTCAAAACGGAGCCTTTTCTAAGCAGAATAATGTTAAGCTTGCTTTGCAGACAACTTCTAAAACCTTTTCTTTCCAAACCTCTGCATGTTTTAGTGCTTAGAAGTGAGCAGATATGGGGCAAAGGCTGAATCTGTCCTTGTTGTCTATGTCCTGTGTGCTGGTCCGACCCTGGTGTCAGAAAGGTGGTCTCCACCCAGCACCCCCTGTGACAGTCGTCTACCATCATTCCCTGTTGTCCCAGCCACCTTAATTCCCCCTCCGGGTGTACCTCCCCTGTCCCAGCTTTACCTCAAAAGTGAAAAATAGTTGGTGATTAGGGGATTGTTAAAGTACATCCCATCAAAGAGGAATGAGATTTTGGAATCCTGTTTTGCTGGGAGTTGCTGAGAGGGAGGAGGAGAAATACTGATTCTCCACTGCAGTGTGTGTATGCACGTGTGAAGTTTTACTCCTAGACCATGCTATGTTTGAAGTGTAACATGGGAAATGCATGTCTCTATCAGACTCTCTCCAACGCCCACTGCCTCTTACGCACCTCTGTCCCATATGTGCTTCTCCGTTGTCTTGCCACAGACCCTTTTCTCTGTGTTGCCCTCTACCCATCTACATCCCACGCTTCACAACGTCAGGACTCAAGTAGCCAGGACTTGAGGGCTCTTGGGGTTTGGCAGGAAGTGCTCGCTGCCTCCCGAGGTAGGTGTAAAATTTGTAGTAGGGTATGAGAAACCAAGGTCAGGCCACAGAAACACCGTCAACTTTGTGAGTCACTTTAAGAGTAAGTGGGAAAAACTCAAGAAAAAGGTGCGACGTTAAAATGCTTCTGTCAGCCTTGGTTCAGCAGAGGTATCTTGTGATGCTGAACGAGACACTCTCAGTTGCATGAATGCATTTGGTGTGCATTTTCTCTTGCCTGAAAGAGAGGTTTGTTTTGTCCCTATTACTGAACTTCGGTCCTGGGAAGCGTGATGTCCTAATCTAGGTGCTACTGTGAGGCTTTAGCCCAGCAACGAATGTTTTAGTTGCCTTGAGTTCGCAGAAGTTGTAAAAATGCTCCTACATCTTCCAAATGCTCTTTGTAGCCTTATGAGTTATCACAGCTTTGTTTAATATTTGACAGTTAATGATGTATTCGCAGGGAATGGTTCATGCTCGCTCAGAGAAGCTCATGGGTTTGGAGCACACTGGTTCTTGAAAGAAACAGTGAAATTCCAGGTAGAGAGCCCAAAAAGTGCCTCATTTATATGCATATAAAGAATCTATAGGATAAAATTCAGAGGGCTAGATCTTTCTCTGGGGTAAGAGTTCTCTGGGTTCTCTTGCGGCTGAGGGAACTGGGGTTGTTTAGCCTGGAGAAAAGGAGGCTGAGGGGAGACCTCATCGCTCTCTACAACCCCCTGAAAGGAGGTTGTAGCGAGGTGGGGGTCGGTCTCTTCTCCCAAGTAACAAGCGACAGGACGTGAGGAAATGGCCTCAAGTTGCACCAGGGGAGGTTTAGATTGGATGTGAGGAAAAATGTCTTTACTGAAAGAGTGGTGAAACATTGGAAGAGGCTGCCCAGGGAAGTGGTGGAGTCCCCATCCCTGGAGGTATTTAAAAGACGAGTAGATGAGGTGCTTAGGGACATGGTTTAGTGGGCATGGTGGTGTTGGGTTGACGGTTGGACTCGATGATCTTGGAGGTCTTTTCCAACCGTAATGATTCTATGATTCTAAATCAGGGGTAACTACACTAGAGGTTGGGGCTGTGGGGTTTATCCTATGTGAATGAAAAGACCAAGAGAAGAATCAGGGCCGGGATCTTCATGGCTTGCTTTGAAAACCTGAGTCTTGTTCTTACGGGACTGAAACACCTGGTTCCTCCGTGGTTAATCTTTGCAAAAACGATTTGCATGGATAGGCCACAGGGATCAAACTATCTGCTGGCTCCGAGATGGATGACCTCCTCGGAACATGTGCAGCTACCTGGGAGATGAACCCAGGATTCATTCCTGCCTGTCAGTGCAACACTGCAGTTATTTTTAAATAAACCATGGATTGAGAAGGAGAGCAAGGGAATAATTAAGGGATTATCTCTCTAGCTTTGAAGCATACAAATAAGTAAAAGGCTGCTGAGATTAATTGCTAAAGTGAGACCAAAACATTTAATCAATCAGTCTTAAAAGCTGTTTATTGCAGGTGTAGTGCAGAGCACCAGACAATATTACCCAACCTCGCCTGGCAAGCCCTGGCTAATTTGTCCTGCACTAAGTCAGACTCCCTGTGACTTGCATACAAAAAGCAGCTGTGTTGCTCTTTCAGAGCCACCAACAGACTGTTTATTATGAAACAGAAGAGCTAAGAGCAAAATAGCAGTTTAGGATGTTGGGAGGCATTTTCCTTGCTTTACTGTGGATCTGTATTGACTGGCTCAGCTCACAAGTGGCAGTAGTTCTCAATAAATCACGCTGTTGTTCGTGTGACTTACACAGGATCAGGTGCATGTTGCATTGGTTTAATTTTTGCTGAAGTTGGGTCGAATCTGTCCCTAGCATTGCTTAAGCAAACATGGAGCTATTCAACGTGAATAAGTCACAATTTTCCCTTTGCCTGTTAATTGGTTGATTTTAAATTGTGCATCCTTTAGACTGTCCTGGCTAGGAATGTAGGTACTGTCCCCTGGATAGACAGTACATATATTGGTAGTCCTGTTGCTACAAACTTTACAGATGAGTGTGAAGAAAATGTCTTTGCTGCTAAAAGCACAATGAAAATTTGACCTTCAGCGCTTTGCATGTCCAAATGCCTCCATTTCGCCCCGTGCACCTGTGTCTGGGTGTGAAAAATCCCAGCCCGTCCTGAAATGAAGGTGACTTGGGATGTTCTGGGCTACTCATCATCCCTGTTCATCACCTTAACATGAGATGATGGTATCAGAAGGGGTTTCTGAAGCCTGCATGCCAAGCACACATACTGGTTTGGAAAGGGTTCTGCACTCAGGACTACTTGAAGGTCTGGTTGGCAGCTTGGCCCTTTGCAGGTGACTTTTAGCCCACCCCATGTGGATGTGGGAAAATAAATTTATGGAGTTAAGTCTAGTTTGAACCAGGTCAGTATTCATAAAGCTTAGATATTCTTTTAGCTCTCAAGCAATTCTCAAGAGAGATGCCCAGGCTGGTTGCCCTGAGTGCTGCTGTTTGTACATCGAACCCAGGTTGCTGCAGTCATAACGTTCTCTGCAAGCTGACGGTATAGCAGAAGCTTGGCGTGGGAGGGTGAGCTTTACTCAGGGACACATGGCTAAGGAGGTGTGGGACAGCTTCCCAGACTTGTGCCGGAGGTGCAAAACAAACTCATCAGTCCCATAGCACCCAGAAACAATAACATCTACAGCAGATGCTCCGTGCAAGTAAAGGAGGCTACCAGAGACGGGAGGTGCTGGAGAGATGCTGGGAATTGTGGAAGGAGAATCGCTTCTCTGCTCAGAGCTCCCTAAATCCTGACTCTCATTAGGCTCCTGTCTCCAAGAAGTACCTACTATGGTATGATGGGTGGTCTTCAGGGTGTAAGACCAGATTCTGTGCTTGTATGTGGGTGCCTGCAGTGCCCATGGGACCCTGTGGCAAGGTGCTACAACATGTTTGTAGTCTAGGAGATCTGTTGTGCAGCGCTGAAAGTCCTCTGTACAGGTTTTTTTCCCATCAGTTGCTGCATCCCTTGGGATCCCTTTGTCAGCACAGGAAACTTCAGTAATTAGCAAAGCCTCAGTGAGCTTGTGCGTGGCTGACAGACACTATATATTGAGATGCTTTTATTGCTGTCAGTAATAAGAGTAATTACGCAGATCATTTTCCTTTGGTGGCTCTGTGAGACTGTAATGCAGAAGCAAAAGCCTGGGGGCAGGATCTCACCCTCTTTGAAGGGAGGGATCAGAGCCAGTACTCATATGTGAATTTTAGGAGATGGCATATCCAAGAAGAGCCGGCCCTTAGGCAGGAACGTCTAATCCATTACTGTCCTGTCTCCTGTTGGTGCAGAGCCCCAGAAAGCAGCTTTCCCAGAAGAAGAGGTAACATGTGGCTCAGGAATAGTTCTCAGTAGTTTTAGTCCCGCTGGAAGCCTCCAGCCTTGTGCTAAAAGCCTGCTGAAGAACCATCTGGGTATTTGGTAGATTAATACCCTGTTTTCCCTTGACTTCCTACACAACTTACGGGAGGGCTGACAGTTCCTGAGCAGGAGCTCTCCTAAAGGAAATATCAGCTTGTTTGCTGTGGATCACAGACCCAGGCTCAGAGCACCCTTTGTGGCTCTGCATACCCAGGGCAAGGAAGGGAGAGCTCAGCCTCAGCTCCTTGATTAATTACTTCAAGGGCAGGTAGAAGATGTGGCAGCGTCTGCCTCCAGCTCCGTAGTTGTCAATCAGATTGAGCTTTCCTGCACTGGGTTAGTTACTGTCCCCATAGGAAGTGGATGAAGTAACGTCTCCCCTCCTGAGCCCTGGGGAGCAAAACCTGCTCTCTGCCAAATTCAGGCTATTCCTGTACAGGAGAGGAGAGCAGCTAAATATGTTTCTCCAGTGCAGCACACTAGGAGCACCGGAGAGCTATCATGACGTCTGGTTTGGGTTGACCGGTATTTGCCTGTGTGAACTGCCTCTATGGCTGCTAGCCGGATTGGTGTCTGGAGCGAGTGGGATTAGCAGATCTGTGATCTTCCCCTTCCTTTGAGCCAGCGGGAATGCTTGTAGGATAGATGTGATTTCCTTGGGGCAATGTAAGAAGCAAAAATAACAATTAAAAAATTTCCTGGGTAGATATCAAAGAACTGAATGGGAATTGTTCTTAGTGTGGCAGCAACACTCAGGGTTATAAGAGGGTATCAGAGGTGGATCTAGGTCTTCTACCCTACGTAGGATGCCCTGACCCACTGCCCTGAGATGCCTCTGTCCTTCTCGGTCTGCAGCAGCAGAAGCCTCTGGAGCCGAGAGTGATAACTGCCAGCTTGAGAAAACACTGACGTTTAATCTCAAATGGGGAAAATGAGACATGAGATCACTGGAAAAATTAAGGCATATTTAAAAACGACTAATTAGGGAGCTGACGTGGAGCTCTTTAGTCACCCATGGAATGACAGCGAGTTTGACGTGATGTATTAGAGCCATTTGGGTTTGGTGAGGACGATGGGTAACTACAGGACTGGGTGTGCTTGACTGGCAGCAGGAGAAGCAAAGCCTGTGCATCTTGGCCACACTGATGATGAACTGCAGTAGAGGCTACATCGCATTGCAAATGGGTCAGGGGGAATTGTCAACTGTGTTAGTGACCGTTCAGCCCTTGCGTGGATCAGCACGGGGTTGCTGGCTGGGAATGTAAACGTGTCGGGATGCTGAATCCCTTTCTTCAGGTAAAATTGATGCTGGGTTTAGCTGAATTGGCTTACTTCTGTAAATGAGGCCACCCATGCAAGGGCTTGGTGGTGTGTTAGTGATGACTGTGTGCATGCAGGAAGCTCATTAAATCCCAGCCCTGGTGACTTACTGCTGTTTGAGGCTGAACAAGTGACTGTAGCATGGATGTGCCAGCACCTCTGAATATCTCAGCTACCCACAAAGATAAAGCATCTGAGAAAAGCACTGCCTTGCTGTGATACTCATCTGTGTTTTTGTGTAGACTTTGGAGAACACAACCACCTTTGCATAGCTCTGTTCTCTTTCCTTTAAGAACCCCCTTTCTACCAGCGGTCTTGTCATCTGTCTTGCGAGGCTGGCATTGCAATCAGTGGCTTCCAGGAACTTGTTTGAAAATGAAATGAAAATCCTATTGATTTAGTCTCTAGATCGAGCCTTTTCTCTTCTCTTTCTTCTTCTTTGTAAATCCAGTGATGGATGTGGATAGGCAGCAGGGTTTAACTGAGGTTTAGCCCTTGTTGTGTTGCATTTTACATTCCTGAGATCACTCAAACAAGTTGCTGAGTGCTCTCAATCTGTACTGGCTTCAGCCAGAATGGAGGAGGCTCAATACTTGCCCGAGCAAACTCGCTACCTCGTTAGGTATTTATCTGAGTCATCCCTGTGTTGTGCAGGATACCAGGGTGGGAATACCAAAACCATTTTCTGGTTTTAACCTCAGTCTTGTGCGAGTGTTACAGGGGCTCTGGTGTCACCGTGAGTGGTGTTAAGTTACTATTGAGCTAAATTCATGGCAACAGACCCTGAGCTTCTGATGACCACTGCTGCGTGCCATTGCTATTCAAGTCTGTAGTTCATCTTAATGCAATTCTCCATTCCTTCAACACCAGACAGATTTATAGTAGCTTCTTACAAGTGCAAAGAGTTGGGGAAATCTTCTGCTTCCTAATCAGCAGCCTATTTGACTCCAAAGCTTCCCTGTAGTGCACTAACTGATGCCATTTTTTTAGTTTGTGCTTAGTGCTGGCAGGTGGTTAGAAACTTATTTTATTCAGCGAGTTTACAAAGAGGATCTTGTTTCCCACGTTAACCTAACGTGTAAGCCAGACTCTGATGCTGTAGCTATTATAAGAGGTTTCTCTAGCTTTTCCTTGGACTGTAAGGCGTTTAAAAACTTTGCGAAGGGATTTTTCTTCGTGCTTGTCGCAGGTGGTGAGTGCAGGTTGTACTTCTATGTCCTCCTATGTCTGCTTCCGAGTGAGTGGAGGGAGGCATATATTGTAGGCAAAAAAGGTGTAAATAGGAGTTTGTGCAATTATATGTTGACTTCGCATATTAACAGTAGCAGCGCTGCAACAGACCGCGGATTGGTAACTAACACTTTATACAACTGATTGGTTATAGGCTTTTATAGTCCAAATCAATTAGATTGAGTGAGTCTAACTGATCTCCAACGAGTTCGTTTGTGTCAAAACAGCTAATAAGTAACCACTGTTTCCTGTCGTTGTTCCCCTTTTCTAGAACTGCTTGCAATAATGATTTTTTTTTTAATACTGTTTTAGATAAGGTTGTTCTACTCCTTGCAAACAGAGTATGGCCTTTGCCCCCCTCTCCAGGGCCTTGTGTTTCAAGACAGATGGTCCATCACTTTGAGGGTAGATGAAGGGGAATTAAGTTTGTGCTTCATTCGTACTTGAGGGTTTTTTGCACAGCTTTATAGCTCTGCAACTACATAACGCCCCTCCTAAAAACATCCCTGCTAAAGCAACCCACGGCGTTGACTGCATGAGCACAGACTGGGGTCTGTGTGCTAGGAGGGTCGTTTGGAAGTTAAAAATCCCCTTTTGGCTGTTCTTTGTTCATCCCCAGGTATGCACAGAACAAGACTTCCATGTGACGCTGCCTATCCCATTTTTAGCACATGAAAGATTTCTGGAAGAATATGGTTTTCATCTCTTTGCAGGTCATCCTTGACCACAGCTTGTCTACTCTATCATCAGTGGAAATCACTAATATGTTCTTAAGTGTCATTAACTCTGGATGCGTTTCAGGGCAGAACGGACCGTTCACTAGCCTCCTTTCCTTGTGGATCAATCAGCATCTGCCGAGAAGCAGAAGAGCAGCTTGAAGGGTGATTGATTTATTAAGTGATATATTGGGCATGTCTTTGCCAGTCAATCAGAATGAAAGTTCCTGCACTGTTTTCCCCGTGGGCCAAAAGCAATGTTTCAGCCAGTCAGGTACCCCAGCGTATCATTACTGTAGTAGCAATAATGATTAAAAATAGCCCGTGGCATCCTGGATATGCGGCAGCGCTGTCTTTCATCATCCGACGGTTTCATTGTCCTTTTCAATACATTCTGCGAGGCTCCTTCACGCTGGGCAGAACAAAGCCTCCGTGCTGGCTCCCAGATATTCCTGTGCCGGCGTATTTCATCCTATAACAAGGCAAACAGATCTTCCTAAGCACGGTGCAGAGAAGGTAACGGGGAATACTTTGGGTGCTCCATTACAGATGGATGCACAACGAGGAGCTGATTTGATTGACAATGAGATGACTTTTAATGTGCAAGAGAGCCATCTGAAGAGCCTGCAGCCTGTTCCATAGACCACTGCTGGCTGGTCGTTGCTTTCCACCTCCCTGTTCATCCCCATCTGTTGTCTTACGGTTCCTTGCAATGTCTTTGGGGTCGAGACCCTCTCCTTGCGGTGTGCTGCATGGGCTCAGTGGGTGCTTTGCTGAGGCCTGGGCCGTGCCAGGGACTTCTGGCCATTAACAGCAATAACAGTGGCAACAGTAATGATTAGGATGCTCCGAGCTTTGTTGTAGCCTGGGAATGATTCTTTAGAAACACCCGTGTTAGCAGCAGCAGTTATTTAGTGGTGAGGTTTATAAACAAGCTGCTCTTAGGGCTGGAGTAAATAACACGATGATTTAAGTGTCTGAAGGTAGCTTGTGAACACTGCCTCGGAGAAACACTTAAAAATGACTGTCGCTGCTCTGCGTTTTGCTCTAGTGCTGGAAATACAAGCGTGGGGGCTGACAGATGGCCTTTCTCAGGCCGGCGGAGACCAGTGCACCTTGTAGGTGATGCCACTAGCTTCCTGACAGCCAAACAGCTCAGGGCAATGCTCCTGACTCTGATCTAGTGGTAGCTCTGCGGGAGACGCAGCAAAAAGCATATGGTGGGGAGGGCTGGATCCAGCTGTAGGTGACTTCTCTAGCTTTCCAGAGATCACTTAGCCTGGTGAAGTGACTCGCTTCTCCGGTGGTGAAGTGGTAATAGCAGTCCTTTGCATGCTGTTTGAAAAACAAGAATATGCCGGCAGCGGTGAGGCAGTTGGCTGTGATATAGCAGGAGCAAAAGAATTACTTATTGCAGATTGGTATGGAGGTACAATAACACCCTTCTGAGTGAAGAGCTCTACTTTCATCGCTTGCTTGTATTTTCAGTGAAAAAGCAGCAGGACCTGTCTCTCTTCAGCTGCGTTCATAGAAGAGATGAGAGCAAGGCACAGTCTTCTGACAAATGAAATTAAACTTGCTTTCCATGCTACCCAAATACTCCAAATTTGACTGTCATGCGCTCCTAAAAAGATTTAAAATCCAAATTCAGCAAAGAGGGAGTGACAGGGGTAAAGGAAGAATATGTCTCAGTGAAGACGAGGTGCAGCAGGGTGCTGTTTTGTTTCTATTCAGTCTAATCAATCTGCCTACCAGCTTCCTAATGTTTAGAGCAGTAATCAATGAAGGAAAGTGCTAGCTGGTGAATACTAGGAAAGCGTTCTTCATAAAACCTGAAATTTGTTTTGAAATCTTGCTCAAGGGTTTGCTCATCCATTCATTGAGCTATACTTTCAGGCTAAATAAAATTTGTCTTTCTATTTAAGAACAATTTGTACTGCTCTGAAAACTATTCCCTCTTGCACCAGGATGATCATGTAGTGCTAGAAGAATTCAGAAAGATGTTTTAGCTCTTCTGTAAATTCCTTCTTTTTCTTTTTTTTCCTGCACAACAGGCCCCACAGAGGATGACCCAATGCTAGATTTCTTACTTCAAGATACTGAAAAGTTATGATGTGCCAAGATACCTGTGTCCATAGTCATGCAGATGGATGCTGGAATAAAACACAGCGGTGTTTCTGCTGTGTCAAAGAGCATCGTTCAGGAGTGCACAACCCAAAGCATCTGCTCTACTGCTGTATAAAAAAAAAAAGCTAGCTTTTAGTCTAGCTTTTAATTTCAAGTTCAGGCATTGCTTCGTTTGGGTTGCAGAGTGAGAGCTGTGTCCTGCCGTCTGTAGGAAATGTATCAAAAGCATGTACGAATGCGAGAATTGACAGCCTGTAATAAGATCGTGTTGTGTAAATAATGATAGGGCAGATACATCTAAAGTCAGTAAACGTGCTTTCATGGCAGCAAAGCATCCCAAACTACACGCCATGGACATTACCCCGTCAAGTGCAATGCCTAATGCTACATCGCTGTTACAGTACAGAGATTTATTTTTTTTAAACTTATGTATTAAACAACCCAAGAGTCTTAAATGAAATGTCACATCTAATTTGGCACCCAAGACATGAAGTCTGCAGCTGCCCTTGGCCAACCCTGACAGCTCTGCTCTCCGTGTCAGTTCATCTGCCTGGCAGACAGATCTGCGGCTTCCTCCTGACTCGCTGGCATCTGTGCATGCTCTACTGTACCGAGCGATTTCTGGGTTTATACATTCAGCACGATGCCAAATACTTCTCATTGTGGTAGAAGGTGCTCTGGCAAACCCTCCAGCCTTCAAAAGAGTCCTCGGTGCTTGCAGCCAGGAGCATAAGGGTGGCTGCGTCCCCAGCTCCTGTCCAGGAGAGCAGCAATAGGGGATGTTTAGCAAAGCATGTACAAACAGGCAGTGCATATGCTTTTTCTCCCCCGTGGGCTCTGCAGTTAGCAGTTTTCTGTGCTGGAGGCTTTATTCTCATCGTTGTTTAATAGCTTCTGACGGTTTTTATCCTCCAAGAATTTGTCCAGTTGCTCTCTGGATTTATAGCTGTTAGCCTCTACAACCTCCTATGGCAGCATGTTCCAAAGGAAGGAATATTCCCTGGAAAAGTACTACTACTTTTGTGTAATTTCTGACTAATAACATTATTTCAGGCCCTCGGGTTCCTGTTTTATGACAAATCATGACAAATTTTTCCTTATTCACATTTCCCAGGCCATTCATGCTTTTACAAACCTCTCCCATTTATCTCCCGTATGATTTCTAGGTTGAGGAATCCTATTCAGTCTTCATATAGAAGCTGCTCCATACTTCTAATTGTATTTTCTGCCCTTCTCTATTTAATTTCAAATGCTTCAGCTTGTTTTTTGAGATCAGAACTATACCCAATATTTCAAGACCCACGTGGCCATGGGTTTCGACAGTGAGATGATGATAGCTTTCATGGTGTTTATTTTGTAGTAGTTTGTCGTCTTGATCATTGTAGAGCATGAGCTCGTGTTTCCATAAACCCAAGTTGTGCATGCTCGAAGCACTGTGCGTGTTTCCCATCTTGGGTCCTGGCTCCTCTGCTTGCCAATGTATGCCGAGGATTCAGTGGAGGGGAAAGGTAATGCTTATAAAGCGTACCCGCCTCTGTAACTCTTCTGAACTTCAATTATTTTTATATGCTTAATTGTCCATTATAAGAAGGAGATTGTCCAGTCATTGGAAACGTTGCTGTTTTTCTCGCAATCTAACTCATCTCTGGCCACAAATCCCTACCCCTCCAGACTCCCTTAAGAGCAAAGAAATTGAGGGTTATACAGGCATAAAGGCTGAATTCTCCCTGTGTGGAGATGAATGAATGACTGTAGAGAGCTGCTGTTTTAAGGGTGAGTCTTGCTTCATTCCCCAGCTCCCTTCCCAGAACGAATGTGATTCTGCTGTGTTGCCTGGCTTAGGATTTAAGGAGTCCATCCATCACACATCCAGCTCTCTAGTTGTGTTGTTGCATGGTAGCCTTTTAGAGGCAGGTCCATCCACTGGCTGCCTTGCTGTAACCTGTGCAGTGAGGAGAAGGCTCTGCCTTTGCAGAGGGATGCTCTCCAGGATATGGCCGGGTTGCTGCACTTGTCGGTTGGGGCTGGCTCTGAGGCTTTAAGCGTCACTCCATAGAAATGCCGTTTCTAGAGAGCATGTCTGACGTTCACTGTTTGCATCTCACCTGGGAAACACTCGCCCACAACAGGAAGAGTGGGCTTGGTACTGAAGTTTGAGCTCAGTTGACTCCCAGGAGTTACTTGGTTGGGAAGAATGAAGGTTTGAAAGCTCTGGAAATGAGGGAGCCTTTGGTGGGAGTCTGTTCTGGAGGGTGCAATGCTGGCAGGTGCTCCAGCAAGACTCCAATCGTTAATCAGTTGATGTGCACAGCCAGGGGCTCTCTCCTCTTCAGCTCGGTCTGAGGTGGAAAGCAAAGATGTCCTCGCTCTGGTAGTTGAATAGCTTGGGAATACTCAGTGTAGGCTTGCATGCTCAGGCATAGGCAACAGGATACAGGCTGAAAAAATGGGCTTGCAGGACTATAGTAGGCAGGTTGGTGTGGGCCATGCCCCACCAGTCTCATATTGACTTGTCTTCACAAACCCCCAGCAAGTGAGGGCACTGCTTCTACAACACAGTGAAGTTCTGTTCTGCATCCCATCCTGCCGTGGGCTGTCACTTCACTTGTTCCTCTGAACCTTCCTTTTCTGCCCGCATGCCTCCTGGCATCTTTGCTTGTCAGCAGCAAGGGATCAGGAGAGACACAACGCTGGTGGTGTGCCTGCAGGAGACCCTGGGCAAGCTGTGACTGAGGTGGGACTCCTCAGAGTCGCCTGAATGACTTCGATGCAGAATTCCCTTTGACCTGAGTGGGATGGCAACCCAAAGGCCACCTGGGCACATCTGAAAAACCTCACTGTAAATACTGTCACCTTGGGGATAAAGCTTTACAAACACACCCAGAAATAAGGTGCTTAAGGTGGTGTCCAGGACATCCTCATGCTGTGCACACGCAGCTATCGGGGTGTGATAAATGTACTGATCCGTGGAACTGCTAATGCAGCTAAAAGCTGTAACACTTTTCTTCTGTTACCTGTGGTTTGCTCTGTTCCTTGCACTTCCATCAGCAAGTGAGCTGAGCAAAGACTCCCCTTTGCTTTGTTCCAGGTGAAGATATTCACACAAGCCTTTACGGAGCAGCTGTAGATGTCAACATCAGGCTAGACAGGAACTCCTTGACAGTTGAGAAGACTTACCTCACGCTGTCAAACCACAGATCCGTGGTCATCCACAATCGAAGTGAAATCATAGCCCACTACCAGTGGAAGGCTTTTGTTACTCAGGAAGAGGAGGATCAGCAGAAGCTGAGGTTCGTTTGAAAGATTCATTTCAGTAAGATACACTGCCCAAGGGTGAAACTAACATATGGCCTCAGAGGGATCTTGGTGCTTTTGAATGCTTTAGGACAAGTAAACCACCCACAGTGTCAGGGCATGTGTCACTGAGCTTCAGGGTAATGGAGCTCAGCACTTCCCATTCCAGTGCCACCCATACTCCAGCTGAGGATGATGTTCTGGGGAGGAAAGGTCGATTGCAATGACTGGATAGCAAATTCGTGTTTTGTGGGAGCACAAACCACTGAGGTCCAGAGATCCCTGGGCTACACAGGGTCCATGAGGCTGAGGAAAGTGTCAGCACTTGTTGCCTGGGACTTAATGCAGGTAATGTAACTATTATGATAGTCACTGCAGTTTTTTCCACTCCAGCTTTGATAAGATGGCAGGCTCCTCTTCCAGCAATGTGCAGGGTAGAGCGCTTCATCGGCCCAGAAAGTTGAGGCCACCCTGCTGTAGGGTGTTGAATTGCCTTGCACTGTCCTGGTTTCCAGCACAACGAGGTATTTCTGCCGTTCCTTAGAGGCTGGGGAGAGTTTGGAGGTGGAGGGTTCTGCAGGGAAGGTAGGGCAGCACAGGACCTGGAGGTGCGTTTGGGCTTCAGCAACCTGTGTCTTCATGGTGGTGAGAGATGGGGCAGGATCTTCAAAGGGTGTCTGGTGAAGCTTTGAAATTCCCGTTTCAGGCAGCAGCACTTAGAGCCCGGAGGGGGTAAATTGGAAATTACACTTAAAAGCTTAGGTGATTTAGGGAATCCTTGTGTGACTTTTCAGACTTGGATGGATGTAGGTATATAGTAGTTAGTCCAAACCCATAGCTGATCAGGAAACTGCCTTAAACTGGAGCACTTTTTAAGGGCTTATGAGCAAATAAAGTTCAACGTAATTAGGTCAGAAATGCCTTGAAGGCCAAAACTAGTTTTCCACCGCTCTCTATTTTTAATTATACAGTGTATGACTTCTGTGCAAGCTCAGTGTGTTAAAAGAAAATCTCATGACCTTCTCTTGGTACTTCCCTGGACCATTCCTTTACCATCTCTTCCCACCTGCCTGTCTCAGACTGGACCCTGAGTGAGCCTCTTTCCCCTCAGAAGCAACCAGGTTTCCCCGCAGTAGACTTCAACCTGATTTTTTTCCAATTACATTTGATCTCGTGCCAGTTTGTGTCCTAGACACCGATCAGGACATTTTGTTCTTCCTTACTTGCAAACTTAGGGATGGTTATAGCTCCAAGGCCGCTGTCCTGCTGTCAGAGAAGCTTTTGAGGTCTTGGAGCAGGGAGGAATTTTTCATGGGAGAAGGCAATGAAAGGACCCTGCGCTGGGATGTGACCCAAAAAGACCTGAATTGTTAGAAGGTCTGTCCAGGGGTTTGCTCTGTCTCCTTCCTGCAGGATTTTCTGGGATGTAATGGTGGAATTATTGTCTGTTGATGGAGGTTGAGTTGAGGGTTGCTCATCTCAGTGGCTGGAAGCCCCCCTACCGCACAGCATTGTAGGTCAGCCATGGAGAAAGATTTCCTATTGCGCTCCATGGGGAGCTAGCCAAAGCAAGTATTTTTGGCGCTGGTGAGACAGCATTTGCCCGAGGCTCTGTCTGTGTGCAGCTAGTAACGTCCATGACTGTATTTCCTTTCTAATTGTATTTGAATTCGGCTGGGTGGTGATTGCTATCCTGTTTAATACTACATTGCCTCGATTTGCTGCATATGGAGCCTTCTACTCATCCCCCCCGAGTTGTCACCTGCTGGTTCTTCATGGCCAGGGGACTGGAGTGTGAAGGGGGGACAGCAATATGCCAGCTAGGAACCAAGTGCTCTGTAGCAGTGCTCCCTTCTCGTCTCTTGGTTGTGATCTTTAAACACTAGAATGATTTCTGCTACAACTACCAAGTAAAGGAGAGATTAACTGTGTCAAAGCTCTGCAGAGAAGGCCAAAAAGGAAAAAGATAAGGTGGTTCAAGGTTAGGCTTAAGGGTTTGGATTCAGAGGTGCTGGTCCCGACTTCTTTATTGGGTGATGCTAGACAAAGTCCCTTCCTCTCTCAGGGCCTCTGTTTTCATGCATATAAACCCATTAATTTCACTGAGGTGACATGATGCCTGAATTTATTAGTTTGCTTTTAAAGCGCTCTGGGATCCTCTGGCGGAAGGCAGTATAGGGAACAGAGAGCAGATATTGTTTGCTTATCCCTGCAGGTCCAAAAGGGAAGAAAAAAGAGTGATGCTAGTAACCTGCAGCTGACACCCAGCTGCTTCTCCCCTTCCCAGTGAAGCACCGCAGTGGGTGCTCCTTGATCTTTATCTGCCTTCCACGAGCAGCTCTATGGTAGGAAAAGCCATTTGAGGTTGTTGGTGGGGTCTCCATCAGTTGTGGCGGTGGCTTTGAGCCAGGTCGCTCTCTTGAGGGGCCGCTAGCTTTCAGAAAACCTCTTCTTAGCTTATAAGCATGGAGTAAAACTACCTGCCATGCCAGCGAACAACAAGTGATAATCTGGGACCCCGTGGCTCGGGGTCAGCCCCTTGCTGAGCTGCTGCTGTTCCTCCCCGAGCGCGCTGCTGCCCCTGCACTTAAACAACAGTCTCTGCAAATATGTTCCATATTAAATTATCTGCTTGGTTTGTCTCTCCCCATGGCTGCAGGCTGTGTCGCAGGCTGCAGAGGCAGGAAGAGGACGAGATGGATTATTTTCTCAAGGAGTGCACGGTGGACCCCACTCTCCGAGAACGCCTTTCCCTTCTCTCCCGCACCTTCCAGAACCAGAGGGCAAAGGTGCAAGGAGACTCCATGCTTTTCTCTGATGATATCTTCACCATTGAGCCTGTGGTAAGTGATAGCTGAGAACCTCCTCCTCCTCCTCCTCCTCCTCCGCTTCCTCCCTGAATTGAGGTCACTTGGCAGATCCCGGCGTCAGCCGGCTTGATGTGTAAAGAGAGAAAACATCAGCTTTCTAGTGAGGCTGGGAGAGCTTGTTGCAAAAAGCATTTCTGAACTGCAGGCTCCTGACAGGCAGCGAGAGCCTGCCTAAAGCTGAGCTACTGCAAGGGCTATAAATAAGTGTCCTTACAGTGTTCAGAGGTGTCGATTATTGTACGTAAAGGCACAGCTTACACATACCGTAGGGGGGTTAACAAAGGATATTGGAGCACTGTCAGTTCACATATTGACCTGAAGAATGAAATGGTGCTCTGTGGAAAGGAGGCCAAATTCAGCCCAAGTTTAATCATGGAAATATCAGTCTCTTCATATAACCTGGACTTATACCACATCTGAATCTCCCTTCCAGTGTCACCTGTCAGCCTGGACACAAGACTGGCAGGTTTAAATGGGCTTTTTGAGTTGTATTGCACATAGGTACAGAAATTTTTTTGCTTTTCTGGTTACACAAGCAAAACCCCATGTCCTTCAATCAACCAGAGCTCTGATTCTGAGTATTTGTATCATCTGAGACGAAGAATGCCTGCTGTCTGAGCAGTGCAAAATCCCTTCTTATCTTGGAGTAAACCCTAGAATAAGCCCAACCTCTTCTTTTTTGTAAAATAGGTGAAACTAGTATTTTTTTTTTTTTCCAAGGAAGGGGATCATGTTCTCTTCTTGGTTACTCCTATAGCTCATATAAGGCTGAGAGCCACCAATGTCAGCACAACTGCAGTTTCACACCACTGTAGCTGACAGCAGCGTGGTGTGACCAAGAGATTGTGTCAGAGCAGTAGGAATATTGTAGAGAGTGGGAGCTGATCAGCTGAGCATTAAGAGCATCCTGCCATGCATTAGAGCTGAGTTTGGAGTGTGTGCCAGGGCCCCTGCTTCGTTACGGTTGGACTATGTCTCCACAACTAGCTTAACCCGCCCTTGAGCTCCTGAAGTGCATTAAGGTGAGGTCCAGAACTCTGGCTGCCCACAGTACTGAGTCCTGATACTCCACGTAACGATGTACAGACATGAAGTGTAGCCTGTCCTCAAGTCTTGAGTGGAAACCTTTCCTAAATGGCTGTTAATGTTCCACTGTTTGCTCTAGGACCCAATATAAGTGGGCTACTACATGAGTCTCTCCCCTTCTGTCTTGGCCAGCATTATCAATTTTTTCATTTCCATTATTTATGGATCAATCAGTTTCACATTCAGAGTTTTGCTCATGTCTGTCTTCTCCCCCTGACATATGGGTGTCTTTACCTGAAATGATAGTATTTTCTCCTCTTTATCAAATTTATAATCTAAAAATCCACTGCCACTGACTTTCATATCCTTCTTTCCGGTGATGGCCCCGTAACCTTTAGCTGTGACAGAGACCCTTCTTGCGCTGCCTTGTAAATCTGCTGGCGAGGACCCCAAAGCTGGGACCTTGCTCCTTCACAGACCTTCGGGCCAAAAGTGGCTGCTTTCTTCCTACCTATCACCCGTGATGTCCGAGAGCACCCTATAGAAATATTCAAACCCTTGTAACAGGGACTGGAGGAAGCAATTGCTTCCAGAGGTCAGGAAGCTGATGGAGGTATAGTAGTCTTGGAAACGCTTTCTGGGCAGGGTGGCTTTGCAGGGTTTGTGCAGAAGCTTTGCTGTGTCAGTGGACCGTTAGCTGCCGGTATTTTCAGATGTTGCTGCCTGTAGAAGCTGCAGCAGGTCACTTCAGTCTGTGTAGGGTTAACTCGCTGATGAAAATAATAACAAAAAAGAGGAGGCAGTGATTTTGGAGTTACCATGTGACCATGAACGTTCTGAGCAGCCGTCCAAGCCTGTGGGAAACAAGCTGTTATGCAACTCTGACTTTCTGGCGCATCTCAAATTTGGTTTAATTTATTTTTGCAAATATGCATGATATGTCAGCAGAAGCAGCTGTGATAGAAGCCCAGGTGGCTACCAAAGGACAAAGTCCTTGCTTTTTGCTGCATCCTCCCCACCACAGCTTAGCTGTAAGTCACATTGCAGACACGTGGGAGCTGACTCCTTGGAAATGGAAACCAGAGGAAAGGGAGGACAAGGATTTGTTACCATTGCACTGACCTTGACAAGTCATCACTGTCCTGTCATTGCCTGGTAGTGACTCCTCGGTGTCATGTGTTAACTCTGAGCCGATGGAGGTGGTCTTCAAGATATCCAGGTTATGAAGCAGCTACTGTTGTTGATCCAGAGGCTGGGCCAGGAGGTAACAGTGTTGTTTGTTCCTGCAAATCTCCACCTCAACTGGGGAACCAAGCTGGTCCCCATCCAAATGAGAAGTTACTACAGAGCACTTCAGGTTTTGGCAGAAGGCACCATCTCCAGTGGGAGCTACGGTCCGTCTCGCAGCTCGCTGTGGGTTCAGTTATTTATGGAAAAAGGCAGATGTTAGCTTTGGCACTGCCTTTCTCCTAAGTGCCCTGAACTAGCAGGGTGCACTTTGGGTGTCATTTCGGTCCTTCTGTTGCCAGCTCTGTCTTTGGTTTTCTGTCTGCTTTGAGCAGTGATTTCCTTTCCGTGGTTCGCCTTCCCCCTCTGCAAAACAAAGTAGGGGATTTGGCTAACAGTTGGTGGTGCCCAGCTTTTCAAGACCGGCTTTTTCTTTTTCAGGCCAGTGGAGATCTAGCAGATTCTCATTATTTAGTGGCTGAGGGAGAGGAAAGTAGGATCTGCAAGTATTTACGGCTGGGCTCTTGCACAGAGATCACTTCTGTAGCTGTGAGTCATGGTGTGCTATCCCCTCCCATGTCATATTGCTCTACGCTGTAGCAAAGCCAGGGTACAACAGCTGGAGTTTTTGTGCTGCACCATCATACATCCACCGTCTATATTTTATGCCACCAGCCAGTCGCAGCCTGTCTGTCATTAAGCCAGAAGTGTTGCAATATTATGTTCACAGCGCTGCATAGTTTTATTTCTGTCCTGGTTAGCATCCACGGTAGTTTTCCATGCTGTGACTCAACTGCCGTCCTATAGAGAACATGCTAGCCCAAGCAGACCTCTGGCTCCGGAGGTCTCCCGAGGCTCATGCGCATGTAGCAGTAGCCTGCAAGGGTGCGTAATGAAGCATATCCTTTTAACCAGCAGTTCTTTTTTCCCCATGGGGTAGCAGGAATGTGAGGAACTTCTTCAACAGCCTATTTTAATTTCCTAGGAGAAATAACTCACAATATTTTCTAGTTTTATAGTCTGACATACAGCAGTAATGAAGGGAGAAATGACAGAAACTTCCCAGAATAGTTATGTCTTTGCAGAATTTGTTTTAGTCATGGAATAGTAGAATAAAGTGTAACAGATTATTTCTTCTTGCCCTCCACCTTTGGAGTCAAATGGTCTGGCTTATCGCTTCGCTGACAATACAGGGAAGCTATCTGTGGACGTACTGCCAAAAGTTTCCACCCAAATACATTGAATCCCGCGAATGGCGATTTCATATCAAGAGCTCAAGAGACTGAGTCTATTAACTGCTGGTGCAGGTTTTCTTGGGAGCGAGGATATGAGTGCGAGGCTCCAGTAATAATGCTGCATTAGGATTGTTCTAGAGAGCTGTGCTGATGTGTATAAAAGGATGGGTTTTATTGCTAGTCCGTAGGCTTGTTTCCTCTGGTGCCTTAGAGGAGTCTCATCTGACTGTGCCTCGGGCTCCAGCAGCTCCTCACATGTAGGGAGATATGTCCCTTGTCAGGATCTTGGTGCATCACTGAGTGGTTTCGTGGAGCATGGCAAGACATCAGTCCCCGGCAAGGGGGGTTTGTGTGCTGCACCCTCATCTCTTTAGGTTGTAAAAGAAGAAATGACATCGGCCCAAAGCTCTAGGCTCCCTCCCGCACTGGTTAATTGTACAGTATACAGAGAGACCCCAGCAACACTGCAGCAGTCACTGTGATCTCGGCGGTATTGAGCAAATCATCCCACCAGGGACCCAGCCACTCTGAGTAATGCCTGCAGGGACTCGTTTCTACTCCCTCGTCGTTTGGAGATGTACACTTGCGGTGTTCTCCCAGGTTCTTGCTGAAGCTGTATTTTTTCAGTGCAGTGGAAATTCACCGTTTTGATGTTCAGTTTGGCTTGTCTTGGGCCAGGATCAAATTCTCATGTCAGACAAATGCCATGCAGGCACTGACCCAGCTCCGGTTCCCCTTCTGACAGCAACAGTGATGCAGGAATGGGGGAGGCCAGAACAACTAGGGTTTTCTGTCATCAGCAATGTCTCATATCCCACGTGGAGACCAGCAGGCAGCCAGAGCAGATTGCAAAGCCCTGATATTGCTCTCCTGCATTCTCTGCCCACTTGTCTGTAAGCAGAGGGCAGAAGGAGCCTTGGACAGTGAGTCCCGGCTGGGGTAGCCAGCTCTCTGATGGGGCCTTGCCTTCATTTGTGAGCTAGTTTCCAAATTTTTCCTGCAAAGATGAAGGCAGGCACGGTTTTCTCTCCAGGAGCTGATCCGAGACATCCTGCTGGGTGCAAGCCCTGGCACCCGTCGGGAGACAGGGTATTGCTGCTGGCTCTGCCAGGGTCCAGCTACCTGGTGCCTATTACAGATGTGTATGGGCTACTGGGGGCAGGGGTTACGTGGGGACAAGAGTTGAGTGGGGACAGGTCCCATGGTGGAGAGAGAGAAAGGATGTTGAAGCAGACTTGATATTGCACAAGGCAGTTTCGTGGCAAGAGGCAGTGTCCCCTGAGAACAGGATAAGTGGGGGCATTCTTATCCCAAACCAGGTTAATCCAAAGCCGCAAAGACCAGAAGGGATTCTTCCAAGGGGCAGCTCTTGGTATCGAGTTCAGTGTCTGCAGAGAGCCCAGGGCATGTACAGAGGCTGCTCTCTGGACTATGAGATAGCACGTAGCCATGCACTCCTGGGGCTAGGACACCACTGGTGTGGTGTGAGGACTATGAAGGGTTTTTACGTTACGCTGGGGAGGAGGGGTATCCTCATTGCCTGCCTTTGACACAGAACTCGGGTGTCCCGGGTTGGTGGAGAACCTGGGCAGTTCAGCTTCTGCATTCAAGGGGATGTAGGCTTTGTAGCCTGAGGCTCCCTGTAGATGATCCAAGTTAGATATATAAAGTTTATATAGTGTGAATACTCCCACATCTCTCTTGAACGCTTGAGGGCATTCAGGCCCTGAAGATTCAGCCCTTATTCCCTCTGTACTTTGGGACCTCCTTGGAGAAACTGGGGCTAACGGTGCTGCCCTGCCAGAGGAGCTCCTGGAAGGTTTTCCCTGCCCTGAGAGGAGCATTGGAAGTACCGCAGTAGCCTGCGTGGACTCTGCAGTGGCTGAAAGCCTTGCTGTGCCTCAGTTTCTGTGTGCTGTAAAATGGGGAAGTGGAATTTACTGAAATATTTTCTTTTTGAAGTTCTCTTTCTGTTACCTCCTCCCTGCTGTAGTCACAATGTCTCCCTGTGTGTATTCACCGCTGCAGTTGGGATCGTTGCTGTGCAAGTCACGTTAGGGGCTCAGGCATGCAGAGCATCAGTCTGTCTGGCTGCCAGAGCTCAGTGGGGGAACAGGTAGGTTTGCCATCCTAGTTCTGTTCACCCAAAGCTCAACTGGCAGTGACCAGATCAGAATAGCTGATTTGGGTACAGCTCGTAGCAAGACAGAGCTGTCGTGAGCATCAAGCACGTGCTGTTTCTGAACCACTTCCCCGTCTTGTCCCAGCCTTCTGGCTCTGCACCGCCTTCCTAGGTTCCCTGCCCTGTCAAGTCTGTCCCTATCCCTGCCTCCTTGATATATTGCTGTTACTGTGCTCCAAAACAGCCGGGTAAGATCACCGTGTCGATTATATGTCTGTCACAGATGTGCTGGCCTTGGAGTTCATCGAATCCCAAAGTCAGCTAAACTCGCTCAGCTAGAAAAGTGCGTTGTTGTTAGCAGATACATATTCATCAGGCCGATGGTTCTCTTTAACTTTCTTCCTTTCCTGCTTAGCTTCGTTTTTGCTTATGAATTGTATTACACTTGCTTCCATTAACGGGAGATGCATTGCCTCTGTCAACCTCCGAGTAATAACCAAACCGTCCCAAAGTGTCCACAGGGCCAATATATCTGATTGCGGCACATAAAATAGACCGGTGAGTGCCATCAGCCTGCGATCCAGCAGAAGCGAGCAGCAAAACAGTACTTTGTTAGACAGCTGACCTGAAAGACTGATACTGCTGCACTGGGCTCAAAGGAGTTTGTTTTCTGGCCTTGGTGGCAGGAGAGATGCTCTCTGAGTTTCCCAGGAATGATTTGGCTCTATGAGACCTCATTCTTGGTCGTACAAACTCTGCTTTAGAGCAGCCAGTGATGTATTGAATGGCGACATGGTATGAAAATCTCACTCTGCTTTTTCGGATAGATCCCAAAGTTTTTCAAGGAATCGCAGTCCCAGCAAATCGGGTGCTCAGTTTATGGTAGGCATCATCTGTCTGCCAGCCCGCACAAACTCTGAGCTGTGTGCCCCTGGTAATCCGGCTGTGCACAGCCCTCGTAAGCCTGATTGCAGAACTACGGTCAAATCCTGGCATCAGTTTTCACCCTCAGTCTCGCTGGTCCTGTCCTGTCTCGTTCAAATACCTTCTCCCCTGTTTGCTGTCTGGTGTGTGGGGCTCTACGGAGCAAATGGAGACTTTCCCTTGGAGTCATCTGAGCGGCCGTTCTGAAATTGGGCTCTTTTCACTCCCACTTGTTGCTGAACTCCCCTCCTTTTTACTGCACCCCTGTGTTTTGGTTTTAAGGCTCAGGATGTGCTATCCTCCCCTGCTTTATGCCCCGCTATAAGATGAAGACCTCAAGCATCACCACCACTCTCAGCATAGCAGCAGCGAGCGTTTGCGTAGCTGATGGTGCTGGTAAGGCTGGCAAGGCACCGTTTGCCGTGCGGGAACTGAACGAGGGGTCTCTGCAGCTCTCTGGGCAGAGGATCACAGCAGCTGGCAGATGAAACGGTACCGCTGGGCAGCTCATCCCATGCAGCACCCTTTAAGGAGAAGCGCAGAACGCCGGTGAGCTGAGATGTGTGTTCAGCTACAGCCATTGGGGCTTGAAGCAAATGCAAGCAGCTGCCTGGTGCATCCCCCCCCCCCCCTCCCCAGGGATGGTCTGCCCGGGGTGAGACCACTGAATTCAGCCTGTTAAACACACAGCGAGCAGCTGGGTGATGAGCACTGGTGAGTTGTTAGACTCTAATTAGCCAAGCCAGGGAAGTCTATCATCCGAGTGTTTTTTTTCTCAGTGGCTTGGCTTAGGCAAGCTCCAGGCATCATAGAATCATAGAATCATTGAGGTTGGAAAAGACCTCTAAGATCATCGAGTCCAACCATAGACCCAACACCACCACCCACTAAGTCATGTCCCTGAGTGCCTCATCTACTCGTCTTTTAAATACCTCCAGGGATGGGGACTCAACCGCTTCCCTGGGCAGCCTCTTCCAATGTTTCACCACTCTTTCAGTAAAGACATTTTTCCTCACGTCCAATCTAAACCTCCCCTGGCGCAACTTGAGGCCATTTCCTCTCGTCCTATCGCTTGTTACTTGGGAGAAGAGACCGACCCCCACCTCGCTACAACCTCCTTTCAGGGAGTTGTAGAGAGCGATGAGGTCTCCCCTCAGCCTCCTCTTCTCCAGGCTAAACAACCCCAGTTCCCTCAGCCGCTCCTCATCAGACTTGTTCTCCAGACCCCTCACCAGCCTCGTTGCCCTTCTCTGGACACGCTCCAGCACCTCAACGTCCTTCTTGTAGTGAGGGGCCCAAAACTGAACACAGCGTTCGAGGTGCGGCCTCACCAGTGCCGAGTACAGGGGCACGATCGCTTCCCTACTCCTGCTGGCCACACTATTTCTGATACAGGCCAGGATGCCATTGGCCTTCTTGGCCGCCTGGGCACACTGCCGGCTCATGTTCAGCCGGCTGTCGACCAGCACCCCCAGGTTCTTTTCCGCCAGGCAGCTTTCCAGCCACTCTTCCCCAAGCCTGTAGCGCTGCATGGGGTTGCTGTGGCCGAAGTGCAGGACCCGGCACTTGGCCTTGTTGAACCTCATACAGTTGGCCTGGGCCCATCGATCCAGCCTGTCCAGGTCCCTCTGCAGAGCCTTCCTACCCTTGAGCAGATCAACACTCCCGCCCAACTTGGTGTCATCTGCCAACTGACTGAGGGTGCACTCAATCCCCTCATCCAGGTCATTGATAAAGTTATTAAACAAGACCGGCCCCAAAACTTGAGCCCTGGGGAACACCGCTCGTGACCGGCCGCCAACTGGATGTAACTCCAGAACCATCATAGCAGAGCTGCTGTTGTTCGGAGCACCCCGAATGCTTTTATTCCTGCAAATCCGAGATAACCCTGTAGATGCTCAGCCCGTGCAGCATCCCTACGGGACCCAAAGGCTCTGGTATCTAGCACGCTGACTGTGGGTTGCAGGCTGATGTCCCCACTTTGCTTCCTCAAGCAAGTATGTTGTCATATAATAACGCTTCATCTTCATCCAGGTGCTTGCTAGCTAGAAACACGAAGTACATTTGATCTGGCAAATGTGTTTGCTCTAGGTTTTGAGAGGAATCCAAGTGACTTTATGCTTTTCAGACTTCCCTTTTCTTATTATTGTGGTGATGATGGTTTGTTGGTGTTCAAAACAATTTTCTCCGCCTGTTCTTCCCTCTGTTCTGTTGACTCTGAGCAGACTGTGCATTAGAGAATTATTTGCAGCTGCAGCCCAATAACTCACCATGTCACAGCTCTTTAATTTTTGCGGGGACTGTCCTTTGAGCTATAAGTGCTGAGTCGATGGGAAGCATTATAGTTATTTAATATTTATGCTGCAGGAGTGCCGGAGGCTCCAGTCAGTTCAAGACTCTTCTGGACAAAGTACTGAGGATATCCAGCAGCAAGCAGAATCAAAGCCTCACTTTGTTGATAGAAAAATAACTCTGTTCTTTTCTTCTCCTTCTATAAGCTAAATTTTTCGTTCCTTGTAGACTATTATTACAGTTGTCAGATGTGCATATATTTCTGTCAACAAATGCACGAAGAGACATTTGTAATGGTAGGGGCTGAGGGGATGTAAGTGGTGCCTTTGTTTAAACCAGTTGCAAGAAGTGAGTGAGAGCCTTTACAAACCAGGGATGCCTCCAAAAATGAGCGACAGGCCTCCCTGGGACTGAGCGCCAGTGCCAGGACTCTTTGGGAGAGAAGACCCCAAGGAAGCAGCAGACAGTTGCAGAAGCACTGGTAGCATGGCCCAGACTTAAATCTCTGAGCATGACAAGGAGAAGAGCTATTTTACTTGATTTTTGGTTGAAAGAGGTATGAAGCTGTAAGCAAATCGCATTGTTTGAGCCTGTGTTCAGGGAAACAGGAGTGTATGTACCTTGCAGAGGTAAACAAGACACATCCAATTCTCAGTTTCATTCTCAGATCTTTTGTAACCTACGTGCTGGCTGACTGCTCACGGCACGGGGCAGAAGCAGCCATCAACAAGGGTCTGTTCTTCATCGATCCCCAGGCAGGAGGGCTTGTTCCGCTAGGTGCCGAGTGCTCCGACTCGCTGGAGTACATTATATACTTAAATACACGTACAGGTGAAGGGTATAAGAGGCAGCACCTTTGTAACTAAGAATGCAAAAATCCATTTGATTTTCTAAATCTCTTCTGATCTGAGCAGAAGTGTTCACGTAGCCATAGTGATACCGGGATATACAGGAAGGTTTGCAGAAGAGAGGTACCTTTTCCTTAGACTGGCTGGTGCCTCTGAAGAAATCCTGCTTGATTCGCTGGAGTGGGAGCCAGTTTGGTTGCTTCATTGTAGCCCTAATTTAACAAAATGCCTCTACCAGGTGCCAGTAAAGGTAAGGGTTTTTTGCAGCTGCTTCCAAACTCTTATAAATTTTGTTGATAAGTGTTACTTGCTCCTTGCTCTTCATTGATGCTCTAAATATAGGCTACAGGGCTGTGGTTGAAAACAAGGAATGTAATGTTTGAAGATAAATGGTTTGCTGCCTGCTTCTGTTTTAGGAGGGAGATGTCTGGCCAAATTCTTCAGCTGAAATTAATGTGATCTTTAAACCCCGAGAAGCCAGAGTCTATCAACAAACGGTCTACTGCGACATCTCAGGTACAGCTCCTTTCTCCTGCTTCTGTTACCCACGGTGAAGGTGAGGCACTAACAGAACCAGCCCACTCTCTTCTCGTGTAATTGCTAGGAAGGGTCAGTGGTCAGCAGGGCGGTGCTGGCACATGCCCGCTGTCCCTGTGGTTTCCAGGCGGTCTCCTGTCCAAGGCCAGCCCTCAGGATGCCTGGCTACAACCTTGGATCACTGATCCCAGAACAACCAAGGCAGTGAAGGGATAAGCTTTCGTGTCATGGGTTTGCCAGTATTTGTTCTGCTGGGAGGTGTCTGTGAAGGCCAAAGAGCCACACAGCAGAACAGCTTTAGTGGACGAGCACTAAGTCCCTGTAGACCGTTTACCTCCAAGGTGAGTCTTTATTACATGGTTGCATCATCAGATTCCCGAGGTGGTACGAGCAGAGTTCCAAACGTGCTCCCAGACCCTGGATCACCTCCTGCTACCCAGACGCTGCCAGACCTTAGGTGGCTGAGCCCTCCTGAGCGCGGGGTGTCTGCGAAAGGACCGCCTCTGGCCAACACATGCTTTTCTCCCTGCGTGGGAATTGTCACCCTGGGGCTCCTAGTCTATGGTGCATACAGGTAGCGTTGCAGAGGGCTTGCTGTACTCAGCAGGGTGAACACCCTCCCTGGAAATCAGACTCGGAGCAGTCTGCTAGACAAGCTTTATGCTCACCCTGTCTTACAGAAGTGCTGTCAAGTCTTTTTCTGGGAGCGGTTATCGTTGAGCCACCCAAGTTATATACCATCTTTGCCCTTACAGAGGTGATGGCTTTGCTGTGCTAGCACGGGGCAGGGAGTGCTTGCAGCAAGCTGCGTGGTTCAGGTTACCTTGTCCTTCCTCCGTGTCTCTGCATGGTGCTGCTTAAGGTGTCTTCCAACAGTGGGAGAGAGCTGTCAGATTTCCATTCAGGGAACGTTATGGTTTTCCCCATCTAAGAGGAAGAGGTGCAAGACCTGTGGTCCTCCAGCAGCCAGGCTCCTGATCTGGAGGGTGCTGAAATCACTAACCCAGCTGCTTTGTTGCTTTCCTTACTGCTCCAAGCTGACAGATACAAATGTCATGAAACAGCTTTTTATTTATACAGTAATTGCACAGGGTTTACTTGGCAAATGCCACCTACGGTAATTACACAGGGCTTGTGTTAACAAACTGTCTTCCTGCCCACCAGCTGTAGTTGTTAGAGCTGTGGAAGGAAAGGAATGATTTGAAAAGTTGCTCCCAAGGGATTCCTTGCTCAGTGCCGTGCTCCTGGCTCTGGGACTCTTGCTCTGGTGATTGGGGTGTCCATCACTTTGCTGCGGGGACCTCCAGGGGTTGTGCCAGGAGAGCTTTTTCATTGCAGAGAAATAGGAAAACTACTTGCATGCAACCCTTGAGCCAGTCTGGGAGCTTTAGGAAACAGAGCTGGGCAAATGATCTGTGTTTAGAAAGAGGAGCCTGCACTCAAAAGACCATGATGGGCCTTCGGGAGAACTTAACTCTTCCACTGGCTCCTTGGAAGAGGACCTCAAGGAGATAATTTAAATTATGCACCTACTCCCAATCCTTTACAAAACAGAGCTGATCCACTGTATTGTCAGGGTGGAAACTGTCCCAGAGTCAAGGTCCCTGGGTGCGAAAAGAGTTTAAAGAAGAAAACAATGATCTTTAACTAGGGAGTCAATTAATTTTACTTCTTGATTCCTCCGAGAAGCGTGACTGCCTTCCTCGTGCATTGGCATGCCAGTCACAAACCCCTTTGGAGGATGGTTTGCAGATGGTGTCTGCTCCTTGCTGGGAATATTTGGAAGCTTTGCCCCAGTGCAGCACTGTGAATTGTGCAGCTGGATCTCATGCCCCACTGGAAAGGGCCTTTGCTGGCCTCCACTTTTTTTTTTTGCAGGTGCTTAGCAGATGCTTCTGGATCAGGTGATTTACAGAACTCATCAGCACTGGGCGACTTGCAAAGCTGGCAGTTAAGAAGTGGTTTGAAATTTGCTCTTGGCAAATATTTAGGCTCAAAATGAGCTTTCTTAGTTATTCATGCAAATAAAGCCCTGGCTCTTGAGTGCTGGAAGGGAGCACACGGTGGGGCCTCAGACACCTAAAATTCATTTTTAGGTTTGTCCGCACACAGAACTGTATGGGGTTACACCTTGCAAAACCCCTTTCTAAGCCACTCTTGCAGGGAGAAGCAAAATCCCAAATGATGATCGCTCCCTTACCTTGTGACAGAACTGTCCTGCATCATGTAAAACTGTTTATTGACGTGGTCAGGTGAGAATCACGTTCAAAACCAGTCACAAAACACGGGGACATTCTGTGAACAAGAAACCGAGTGTCAGAAAGCAGCAGGAGTTAAGGACTTTGGCGTCAAAGTCCTGTGCTGTTGGGCCACCTACACCCCTGTTTGTTTGAAAACAAGGCAGCAATGCCAAATTGTACACCCTGCGTGACGGGCCAAGGTATTGTTTCTACCGAGATCCAAATTCTCGCTCTACAGTACCAGGTGTGGATTTGGGATTGAGGACAAAGGAGGCTGTAGCCCCTCCATGCCCTTGGTCTGTGTGTTCCAAGACGCGTTATGGTGGGAGCATCACAGGGCCACAGCCCAGCTGTACCCAGGCCTTGGGCAAAGGCTGGATGCTCCTGAAAGCCCCAGCTCCAACAAAGAGGAGGACATACTCTTTTGGTTTGGGTTTTTTTTTTTCCTCTCAGCTCTCCTGAATGCTGCCTGTAGTTTAGTCTGCTCCTTCTCCTTTGGGAAGAACCCACTCTGAGGTTCACCGGGAAGGAGGGAGAGCAAAATTTCTGGGATTTCCTAAAGTTTCAAGTTCAAGGTAGGGGTAGGAGAAAGGATGGTTTCCATGGACCTTCAGGAGAGGATGAGGAAGGGAAGAACTGCCACTGATTTTTTTCGATCACAGTGGCCATGGGACGTGTCTCAGCATGATCATGGACAAAAGCTTGTCACTTAGAAGTCTTTGCCATTTCCTAAGAGCTTTGATGGCTTAGGCCTAGAGTTTTTAATGAAAATGAAGCCACATGTGATGCAAGATGGAGAAATCTTTTGACAGTGAGCACCCAATACTGCCTCTTTTATAATATCTGTGAAATAGAAATACACAGCCCTCCAATTAACGTGTGAGCTGTGAAACATAACTCTCATCTCTGCTATCAGCTGGGCTTTGGCTGGATCCACTTGAAAAATGTTGAATTCAACAAAAGCTCCCTAGCTTTTCCTTTCTGGCTTTGGACATTATCAAACATCCTCATCCCATGGCTGCAAGATCAAAAAGTCAGTAATCATCGAAAAGGCTGTTCCAGGAGAGTGTTTTCAAGTTGTGATCTAGTCACTGTGTTGTCACACCTGGGCTGCTCTTTGCAATAAAAAGTCATTTTGGACATTCTGGAATAACTATGCGGAAGACTATTTTTTAAAAGCAACCTTCGATCCCTAATCTTTAATAAATAGTGAGCGTTGCACAAAAGCAGCTTGAAGGAAAGAGGAATATTTTTGCACAAAAGCTACAGTGAAGGTTATATACAACTTCTGGGGCTCCCTTTTCCTCCTTGTGCTACTCGCTTTCCATGCGGAGTAGAATGGGAGGGCAGGGAGACCCAAGCTGAAATTCAAGCTAGGATTCAGGCACTTTGGGCTGCTCCAGTGGTTCAGAACAGCCTTCAGACTGAAAGATCCTGCACTATGTCATCTTAGCAGACTTACGGAAGAAAATTAGCATCTTAGAGTTTAGCTATAAGCCTTGCGGTCTCGATTACCTTTGCAGCAAGGGATGTGTGTATTAGCAGTGTATTTATGGCTTATCTGATAGTAGTGAGGAGGCTGGCTTTCCATAACCGCTCGGCGTGCTTCAGGTAAGGTGTCTTTACAAAGCTGAGCTCTTGGTGTCATGGCGGGAATAGGCGAGTGCTTCTCTCTGGAGATCATAAAGCCCTGTGTTACTTAGGCGCTGCTGCAGGAGGTGAGCCCTGGAGCACCCAGGTACGGAGCTGTATGTTAGGCGCAGGCGGCGGCTGAGGTGCTCTGCCTGCCCTAGGCAGCACTCGGATGTGCCTATCGCCGTCAGCAGGGAGCTTCGCCTCCCTTGGGCTCGTACTTCTCGGCTCCTGTGCTGTCGTCTCCGATTGCATCGGTACAGACAGCGGATTTTTATCTTCAGCTCTCTTTTGTGAGCTTTGTGCCTTCACTGAATGGATTTCAAAGCTCATCTAAGTGCATGGGAAGAAATTCAGAGGTCGTGTTTTAAACTCAGCAGCGCTCTTTAAGGGTGCAAACTGATTGCTGAATTATAAACCAGCCCAAGGGGTTGGTTAAAAATTAGAAACCAGCCCAAGGGCATGTCTCCTGAGGGAAGAGAAGGGTCCCGTATCTTCTCCTGGAGCATCTAGAGCTGGTCGCATCCAGCCCAGAGTCAGGGACTAGCATTGAGGCAGCCTGGAAAATCCAAGGCAACAGAGGGAATTACTGTACTGAAATGGAAATCTCTCCCCAGGCCGAGAAACGAGGCTGCCCCTGCGCGTCAAAGGGGAAGGCGTAGGGCCCCGGCTCTGCTTCAGCTTTGACCAGCTGGACATCGGGAAGGTTTTTGTTGGATCAGCCCACAGCTATGAGGTGAGCAGTAGGGGAGTTCTCAGGGGTTGGGGTGGATCCTGATGGCTCCCGGGGCAGCAGTGAGCCTCGTGGATCTGTGGGATTTCTGGCAACTCAGGAAGTTGTGAGCAGGGAGTATTTGACATAGTCAAATCTGGGGGGGTTTCACAGAACCTTGATACTTTTGATGGGGTCTGAAAGGTGTATATGTTGTTTGTGAAGCCCTCATCCCTGCTTTTTGGCAACCTCCCCTTGAGATCAGCTGGGAGGCTTCATGCAAAAAACCAAACCCCTTGACACATGAAAGCAACAATGGGTCAAAAAGATAAGTATTCAGAGGCTTTTGTTTCAGCCCTAGACGCAATGCAGCTTTGTACTCTGGGTGTTAAAAAGCAGCTGGAACAAATTTACTGTGTTTGAACTCAAGTCCATTGCAAACAGTTTTCAGTTAAGTGCATCCTAGCGATTCCTGGGAGTCGGAGGAAAGCCATCCAGCCTCCTGGCCCAGAGCTGTCCCTGGAAATTGGGAGTGCTTCCCCTTGCCGACCAGTCTCTCGCCACACCTTCAGATTTGGCGCATCCCTGGCTCTATAAAGAGCAAAGCGTTTCTTGAAATGAAGCGAAGGAACTTTCTCTATATATTTGCCTCCCCCCAAATGGTGTCAAGTCTTCTGCAAAAAAATAAGATAGAGCAAGCGAAAGAGGTAGAAAATGAGGCAATACATCATGCCAGACACTTTCAAAAACTTGATTGTGGCAGTGAAGGACACCTTAAGGTGTTTTCTTACCAAAATATTGTGCTCTCTCTGCATTTTTAATGCTGATACTTTATTGATTCTCTCTATATCAATTTCTTATTTTCATTACTTGAGAAAATGTGAATAAGTAGATGATGCTGTTAATGCTGTCCTAAGCAGCTAGACTGGAGGTAAACCTCAGCTCAGCATAGGATCCCTAAGTGCAATTTGTAACTAAGGTGTAAAACATGTGAGAGGAGAGAGTAGTTTTCAAGTTA
Source organism: Aptenodytes patagonicus (assembly GCF_965638725.1). NCBI lineage: Eukaryota > Metazoa > Chordata > Aves > Sphenisciformes > Spheniscidae > Aptenodytes > Aptenodytes patagonicus. The sequence goes on along the minus strand of NC_134959.1, from coordinate 23,001,490 downwards.
CCATTGTGGAATTTGAATACATGAATGTTTTCAACAGCAGCTGCAAAATTAAAAAAATAAGGGACGCATCTATGCTTCTGTCTCAGGTTTTTCTGACAGGTTTTGCGAGGACAAAAATTAGGGAAAAGGCATCCAAAGCAGATAGGGAAGTCCATGGAAATGGCAGGATTTCACCCTGCAGCAATCAAACTTCACAGATGTTAATTGTTTAATCAGAAAACAAATCGGCCTTCTGTAAGAAAGGAAGATTCCTTATGTATTTCTATTTCGCTTTCTTGCTGCTGCAGGTGATCCTGTTTAACAAAGGAGCCATCGATGCTCTCTTCAACTTGGTCCCTCCAGTTACAGCTCTGGGCTCCTGCTTCACCTTTCTCCCCCGGGAGGGCATCATCTTGCCGGACGGGCTCCAAGTCATCCAGATCTCCTTCAGTTCCACCATCCTGGGGCAGTTCACGGAAGAATTCAGGTTCAGTGTGAATGGATCCCCTGAGCCTGTGACCTTGACTGTCAGGTGAGGAGGGTTGTAGGAGCTTGGTGGGTACATCTGTAGCTATCTCTGGGTAATCATCTCCCACCTACCTCGCTTTATGACGGAGCAGAGAAAAAAGGTCTTGTCTAAGGCTTTAGTCTTGGCTCTGATCCTAGCATCCCCAAGTCAAGGCTTTTTAACCTTGACTCCAGTTTGAACTTTGCAATTGCAGCAGCAAATGAAGTGTAATTGTCTGCGAGAAGAAATCATAGAATCATGGAATAGTTTGGGTTGGCAGGGACCTCTAAAGGTCATCTAGTCCAACCCCCCTGCCGTGGGCAGGGACATCTGCAACTAGATCAGGTTGCTCAGAGCCCCGTCCAACCTGACCTGGAATGTTTCCAGGGATGGGGCATCCACCACCTCTCTGGGCAACCTGGGCCAGTGCTTCACCACCCTCAGCGTAAAAAATTTCTTCCTTACCTCTAGTCTAAATCTACCCTCTCTTCGTTTAAAACCATTGCCCCTTGCCCTATCGCTACAGGCCCTGCTAAAACGTCTGTCCCCATCTTTCTTATAGGCCCCCTTCAAGTACTGACAGGCTGCAGTAAGGTCTCCCCGGAGCCTTCTCTTCTCCAGGCTGAACAACCCCAACTCTCTCAGCCTTTCTTCATAGCAGAGGTGTTCCAGCCCCCTGATTATTTTCATGACCCTCCTCTGGACCCGCTCCAACAGGTCCATGTCTTTCCTGTACTGAGGACTCCAGAGCTGGACGCAGTGCTCCAGGTGGGGTCTCACCGGAGCAGAGCAGAGGGGCAGAATCCCCTCCCTCGACCTGCTGGCCACCTATGACTATGCCTCCTATGCTCTCAATACCCAGTTTAACTTTCAAAGTCTTGGGTTCCTCTGGGAAGCAGCTTTGCCTTCATGGTTGAGCCAGGGTGGCTCTGTGACTTTCCAGGACGCTGTCTGCACAGAATTTGGCAGCAGCAGGTTCCTTTTGTGACCCTTTGACATCTCTGTGTGAGGACCTGAGCTTTAAGTGACTACCCATGTCGGAAAAAAGTTTGACTGGTGGCTGTACAGAAAAGGTGTGGAGATGCCTGCTGCCCAGCCCAGGTACCCAGGAGCTGGAGTGACTCCTTCCTACAGGTAGCTCATTGCCCCTTGGGCCATGGCAGACAGTGTGGTGGTATCAGCTTTGGGCGGTAGGCGGTCTGGGACGTCCCACCTGAACACACAGCAAGGCCAACAGGGCTTTGGAGATGGGCCAGCCTGGGTGATTCTGCAGCCAGAAGCAGTGTTTTTAAAATCCTCTGTTAATAAACCACACAAAATGGGTAGCAGAAGCCTCAACGTCATCTCTCATGCTAATGCGTTGGGACAAGCTGTCTTCCCGGCTCTTGTGCAGCAAGTGCTACGGTACCTCCTCTCTGCAAGCCAGAAAAGTGCTGAGGTGGGAGATGGGGAGCTCTGCAGCAAGTACTGTCACAAGGACTTTGGCATTATCCCATGGGCTGGTGCCATTGCAAAAGATAATCCTCATCGAGCGAAGGGGAGAAGGGCGGAGAAACAAAAAAGCTGATGATAGGAGAGGCAAAGCTCACTTCTCAGGACCACAGCAGCATGCAAACTCGTCCCAGCTAGTCTTAACCGTGGGCTGGTGGGATAACGTGGTGTAGGCAGGAAAGCTGATGCTGGGTGCTCTGGAGCTTTGGGGCTGGCTGCGCCTCCTCGGCAGCCAGCCTCCTGGGCTGCTGCTGTTGGGAGGCACTAGATCAAGGTAGTAAAGAAATGAAAGGAATCTGCAGTCGATTTTACCAATAAGGTAAGGGAAACGGATAAAAAAGAACAACAAGGTTATTACTTTGCAAGAGAAGAGTGGTGAGTAGGTCTGTTGACCTCAGTAGAGAAACAATTGTGTCGGCTTTGTGTTTGGAGGGAAAGCGCTGCTTTTTTTGGAAATCAAGAGGGAACATTTCACAATCAAATAACTTATTCTTCTCTGTCCCTCCCCCAAATTGGTCACGGGATGTTATTGCATAAGCAGCTTTCCCCTTGAGCAAGGGCAGGTTTTGCTTGTAAAGATGTGCTTATCACAGGTAGAAAACGGTATTGCTTGGATAGCGCCCACTGCCTCTGCCCCACAGTGGCCTTGCTCCTGGGGAAGGAAACAGCTGTCAGCGGGATAGTTGTCTTTTGGCTTTCCCACAACCAGATGAAGTGGTCCTTTTTTCCCCACTGATGCCCTGGCTCCCAGTGCCCGGCATGTCCTCCCCTCCTCTGTGGCTGCTCTCTGCCCTGTTCTGCCAGCACCACCCTGGGCTCAGTGCAGACCTTATATCTCAGTGTGAAAGAGGACTGCTGGTCCTTTTTTATTTATTTCTTCTCCATCCTTGGACGACTCCTTCCTGGATGGTGGCTCCTATGCAGTCCATCTGATGGTACCCCAGCATCCCCACCTGCTCCCATACAGCTGTCCCTCAGCAGTAATTCCCTTTGCAGTCCGCTCCTCCCTGAGATGGCATCTGCCTCCTTGATTTCTGCCTTGCCTTTTTTCAAGGATCCCTACCCAGCCCTTATCTCTCATTCTCCAGCCCCACAACTCAAGCTGTTTGTTTTCAAATGCCTTTGAGATGTCCACCCACCAGGTCAAGCTGAGCCTCCCTCTTCGGGAGGTTTTGTGCACTGGATTTAGTCCTCCATGGAGATAAACTCCCAGTTCGTTTGAATGGAGGCGAGCTGGCTGGTGGGACACTGGGCTGCAAAGGAAGAAACAGGGATGAGCGTTCAAGTTGTTCCTCTCCCACCTTGCGTTATCCTTCCTGCTCTGCAAGGGCCCTGATCTCCCTTCACAAGTGCATTATTTAATGCTACTGTAAAACACGGTTGTTGCCAAAAGCACTGCTTTTTCCCCCATTTTCTTGTAAGCCGTACTGTTATCAGCTGTGGTGCACAGAGCTCTGGGTTGGCTCCTTGCCTGAGCCTTCTGAGCCGTCATTCAGGTTTAACTTACTTGAGCACGGGTACGGTGCACTCAGCAGAAATGGCAGTCATTTCCTCCCTTGCCTGGCAAGGCTCATCCTTGGCCGTTGCCCAGTGCGTTCCCCAGTTGTGGTTGGTTTGGAGGTAGTTTTCCATCGTCTCCTGGCAAGTGCTGTGACGGAAAGCATGTCTGCTCCCTTTGCTCCATCCCAAGTAAGCTCCTGGGGCTTGGGAGGTTAGGCCTGATTATGTGAGGTCCTTGGAGAGGGACCTTCAGCAGCACCAGGGATTTGCTACCTGACTTATTCTCAGGAACTGATTCAGCTCCAAGAATCGAGAATTAACGTTGGATTGAAACTCCTGAAGGTCAGTTTTTTCTGAGTGCTTTTTGACTACGCAATCAGAAGATGCCCAAACCATAGGCAATTATTCTTTACTTGGTAACCAACCTTACGAGGTCCTGAATGCTTGCTTTTTTGGTGTTTAGAAAGGGATGCTGGAAACTGGACACCGCAGATGAACGCAGGTCCCTCCTGCGGGATGCTGGGGTCTGTTCATGTGCAGCACAGACCAGTGGCAGTCCTGTGAATAAAACTAGAAGGCACCATTCGCTGTGGTCCCTGATTTAACTAAGAGGCAGAGTTGGCATTGATTGGCATCAACCGTGAAGTAAATGAATGAACGTTGTGCAGCTCCAAGTGCTGATTTCAGTGGATGTTGGTGAGTTTTGGAGTTTGGAGCCTGGATGCTGAATTTAAGGACGGACGAGGAGGTGTGGTGGGTTCAGGACACTCAGGTTTGGTTGTTTAAGACGTGTGTTGCTCTTGCATGCGTCGGCTGGTGCACTGGTGACAAGCTGATACTTTTCTCCAAGATTTGACTGTCCACTGTAGAACTGTTGCCGCTCTTGTTGCGGTCAATGGGTGTCTGGGCCCTCCCTGGATTCATGCCTCGAAATCCTGCGTGCCTAATGGTTGCGTGGATCAAGATCTTCTGAGGAAAAGATGTTCATATACTCCATGGAAACACCAGTTCCAGCTAAGAAATACCAAAGCAGGGAACCTGCAGCTGGGAAGGCTAGTTACAGTGAGTCCACTTTTGGGTGGACACCTCTGTGTCCGTCACATTACAGATGGGGAAACTGAGGCACGGAGCCATCACTTGTTCAGGGTCCTTCATCGGGCCAGCAGCAACTTGGGGGCATACCCTTGGCCCCCTGCCTTGACTTGGTGCCCTAAGCCACATCAGCAGCTATCAGCTGCTGACCACTTTGCTTTGGCTGCCTCCTGTCCACGTGGATGCCGTGCTGAGCACCAGGGTGATGGGTTGATTTGAAACCCACTGTGGTTCTGCGACCAGCTTTTATCCATCCGAGCGGTAACGAAAGCTGAATGCTTTGCACTTCTCTAACCAAGCCAATGTCTCCTCTGCCTGTTTTTGTCCTCACAGGGGCTGTGTCATCGGACCGACTTTTCATTTCAACATACCTTCCCTCCGGTTCGGTGACGTCTCCTTTGGTGAGTGTGCCCTGGGCTTGGACCACAGGTTGAGAGGTTTGTGCGTTACCAAAATGGAGCGCTTTAACATAAGAGCATCTGTCACTTGTGTTCCTCCATAGCAGCCTTCAGGGTGTTAAAACCAGGGCTGCTTATCCTTGGCAGGAGAATGACTGTGAAAGTCCTTGTCCCCGAAGGGCCCAGGGGATGGGACTGCAGAAGGGAGTTTAAGCCACGTACTAGCCTGTAGCTGCTCTGGGTAAATGTTCCTGTTGCAAGGCAGGGACACCATTTACCCACTTGACCTTTCGTGTGAGATGTTAATTAGTGCTGTGAGGGCACCTCGTTATCACCTACCAGGTAATATGCCCAAGCAACGGCTCTGCATCAGGCACTGATGTCCTCAGAGACATGGGCTCCTTCACCTTCCCTGCCGAAAGCCCAGCTCTGCTGACAGAGCCGGTGACTGAGCATCCAGAGCGTCTCCATTGAAATGCAGATTCTGGTTCTCCATCTCAGTCTCACAAAAGGCTTTTTACTGAGATGATTTAAAGTTTAAATGTGAAATCAATTGTGGATTGATTGAAGGGCCATTATCATTCTGCGCCCAGGATGCCTCTCTGTTTTCATGCTGTTCATGGACTTTTTAAGAAAACTCATTACCTTTCCTGAGCCGCTTCCTCCTGTCCCCACATCACCACTCTGCCACTTCTTTGTTTCCTTTTTGAATAAATAAAACAACAAGAAATACGCCAGGCAGAAATACAGTTATGTAACAGAGGGTTCATCCTACTTCATCTGATTTCATTAATAAGGCCTTTTCAGCTGAAAGGCAGCTATTGTATTTTTGCTTTTTAACTGTGCTGCTGACTGTTGTCTGCGTCTGGCGACTTCGGTCTCATTTGGGATTGTGAAGTCTGTGTTTGTCCTTTTTGTGTACCTCCTGCCTCCCTGCTGGAGTAACTGCTGGAGGTGGGCAGCGGTCACCCGTGATGGAGAAATTACCTGCTGTGTCTGCAGTTGGTTTTCCTCCCCATCTGTATTCAAATACCGCTTGGTAAGCAGGCTATGGGAGATGTCTCCTCCTCACAGAGCTGGCCAGCCAAGCCAGATGTCCGCTCCAGAGCAGGTTGTGGGCTGGTGTCCTGTCTCTGGAGAACGTCCCCCCCAGGTGTGGTTGTATCACTGGTGCATAATGAAAGCTGGTATCAAAGCTAAAGTGATGTAAACCTTTGTGGGCAGTAATCAAAGCCAGCGTGCAGCGTGGATGTGATGTCCCCATTTGTTAGGTAAGGTGAGACACTGTTCCTGCTAATTTCTAAGCAAGCAGCAGGCTTGCCTCCTCTGAAGCGGGCTGCAGATTGTTACGCGCTCAGTCTGGTTGCCCCAAAACAGGAGATACCTTAAGGATCCTGCCTAGAGAAACTGCATTAGAGTGCTTTGCATCATGCTATAGTTCCCAATTTCATCCATCCTTTCTTTTACTGTAGCTTCTCCTTGATGACAATACACTACTTACATATATTGAAAACTGTGGGATTGTTCACGGAGTTAACAGGGAATTTCATGGATTGAATTTTCAGAATGAATGGTCTGTCTGGATGCACACTCGTAAGTGAGAAAAAATTGGTGCTGGTTTTGGGGGCATGTGAGAGAGCTGCAGAGTTAGAGAGAAAAACTTCTGGTGTTCGGCATCGCTAAGAGCGGGCATTGCCAAGGAAGCAATCTCTGTGATCAGCGTAAAAGGGAACTTAAGTGACGATTAATTCCTTGCTTAGCTTCTCAATTAGCTGTAATTCAGATTGAAAAGAGCTAAACTCCAAGCACAGTTTTATCACAACAGGATATTCACACCAGGAATCACGGGATAATTGGTGCATAAATTCCTATTTGTGTCATTTTCCTAGGCTTTCCTCGCACCTTGTCGTGTTGCCTCACTAACACCTCCTTGGTGCCCATGACTTTCAACCTTCGCATTCCTGGAGACGGCTCGGGAGAGCCCAGCGCTACCAGTTTTGTTCAGATGTCAGACAACACTCGCCCATCCTGGAGGAAGGGAGCCCAAGGTCACGTCAAGCCAACCGAATTTACCATAAGGCCCTGCAGAGGGACCATCCGCTCCCAGGGACTCCTGGATATCCAGGTATGGGAAGATTCTGGCCATACGTGCTTCAGCAGGTGGAGCTGAAGCTTCACTGATGTATGAGAGGGCTTTAGCGCTGCTAGCGTAACGCGAGTAAGATATATGCATTAGTGTTAGGCTTTTGTTGGCTGGGTTACTCCGGCACATTTTTGGAGGAGCACCGTTTTGTTTCCAAAATCATAAGCTGAAGGTCTTGTACTGTATAGTCGAGTACAGAAGCCATTCATGTGTATTTGAGAGCTGCTTAGAGTGATTTCTGTGATTTAAAGTGGGCAGAGGAAGGCTGAGGAGAGAAGGTGGCTGTGAAAAAGAGAGGTGTCATTGTATAAAGCAGTTCGTTTTTCTTCCCGGTCTTATTTCTTCTCTCCTGTTGAGCAGAAGGAGCTGCATTCACTGCAGTGATCTCCAGTGGCGACTGAAAAAGCTCTGGCAGCCGTGACCTGCACAGCATCTGCTGGGCCACGTTTTGTCCTCAGCTTCCCACTGTAAAGCTGAACTCATTCTGTTCAAGTCAACAGGTTTCCTCTGGATTTATGCTATTGTAGTTGAGATTAAGAACTGGTCCCTTAATTTTAATACAGTGGTGAGTAGAGCATTAGTCTAATAGTGCTTTAATTTAGCTTACATATGCCCTGATAACTGCACGGTGTATTTAACAAAGCAGATATTGTCAGAAGACTTTTATTACTCCCAGAGACCGTGCTCTACACGTGGACCAGCAGAAGAATTAGGGCAAAATCCTCCCTTTCCTTACTGTGGAACGAGAACCAGAGGACACCACACATGGACGATTGTTTTTTGGGAGCGATGAAGTATTTGATGCTCTTCTCTTTCGCCAGGTTACCCTGTGTTCCAACACTGTGAAGAGATACGAGCTGGCACTGGTGGTGGACGTGGATGGTGTTGGCAAGGAGGTGTTGGCATTGCTTCTCACAGCCAGGTATCGGCGCTTTCCTTGCAGCTCATCGTCTCTCCTCGTGCATCCACCACCAGCACGCTGCCTTGCACGCAGTTTGCTGGCTCCAGCTCCAAACGAGAAGCGTTGCTTAATGAGCTATTTCTGCCCAGCTAGATATGAGAACAGCAGTGCTTTGAAAGCAGCCCGTGTTGAGAAGCACCTGTGCTCAACGGACAGGCATGGCCCTGAGCCTTTTTCTAAAGGGAACAGTAATTATATTCATTATTGGCCTGGTTTTTGGTTCTTGAGGTGTAACAGATTTCCAAAGGGCCGCCTCTCCTTCTTCCTGCAAGTGGTGGACTTGCGCTGGGTTGCGACCAAAATGCAACATTCATTGGGACGCAGCGAGCAGCCTGCTGAAAGCTGGTGTCTGGTTCAGTTAACGAAGGCACGTGCAAATGGGGAAGGGGCTTATGGCGGGACTGGTGAGGGAAAAATGAAGGCAAGATCTTATGAAGGGAAAAATAGTCCTTGAGGTGGAAGGTGAGCTCAGGTTTCTCTGCTTTCCTCTGGTTCTTTTGAACATTAACGTTTTCAAGACTTGAGCCAAAAGTTGTTCTTGCTGCAGCCGGATTCAATCCTGTTGTGCTGCAGTGAGTGTCAGTTTAATTACAAGAGAGATGCAGTTTCCCTCTCCCAGGCAGAGTCGTCCAGTCAGTGCCTGGGCTGCAGTCTTGTAAAATAAGAAAATACGTGCAAATGGGAACAGACGGCGTATGGACCCGTGGGGGTGAAGGACCAAGGTAGCTACAGAAATGGGGCAAGGGTGACCACTCACTGCGTACGGCGGGTGGTGGCTTGTGCCCTCCATCGCTGGGACAAGTGGCTGAGTCTTCAGGCAGGGCAACAGCGGTATGGGAGAGGAGGGAGTCATTTTTACTGAGGCACTGGAGTCTTGTGTTCCCTGAGCCTTGGTGAGCACTGGTCTTCGGTGGGAAGGCTCCCCCAGAGCTCACGCCTTGCTGGGGCCATTGGGAGGGTCCTTGCAAGCCTCCTGGGGCAAAGGTGCCCATCAGACAGCTCTGAGACGGGGCACGGTGCTCTGCCTGGGCACTTGGCCACACTGGCAAGCCTCTGCAATGCTGAGACTCAGAGTTTGCCCCTCCTTTACAAGAGGTTGTTGAATAAAAGTGAATAAAAAGAAGTTAAAGGCGATGTATTGCTGTAGGGACAATAAATGTCTGTTTGACAGTGACAAATGTGTTATGCTCCATTTCACGCTATCCGAGGAGTAAACAAATTCTACATTCTCTCGGTATCTCTAATTCCCTTTTGGTCATCTCTTTGCCTAGATGCGTAGTTCCTCCGCTGCGAGTGCTCAACCCCATCGTGACATTTGGACGGTGCTTTCTAAAATTCCCTTATCAGCAGATGCTGACCCTTGTGAATGACAGCGATCTTCCAGGCTGCTACGGGGTTCTTCCTCAGGTTTGGCATCGCGTCCGCCTCCTGCCCTCAAATGTTATCGAGGGGTTTGTTAGGAAAAAAAGGGGGTTGGATAAGACCTTGCTGGTTTATATTCAAACCTAAAGGTTTGCTGAGAACAGGAACCTAGCTGAATATAAACTTTAGGAAGCAGTTAAATAGGAACCTACCTGAATATAAATTTTAGGAAGCAGTTTAAACTCTTTAGGAAGCAGTTTATATTCTAGTCCTTGGAGTACTTTCATGCAGGAGAACTTAGAGGGTCATGAAAAGCTGCTGCAAGGAGGCTGCCAGCACAGGAGTGGGTGTTTATGGATGCAGCAGCTTTTGGACCCCCTCAGGATGCTAAGCCCTTACTAGTCTTCCATCTGGTTTTGTGCCTTTCTGCTTTCTCCCGGGGATTTTTTAAGAAGTGTGTATCATTGTGGTAGATGTCAAGGAGTTTAAAGTTTCCTCAAAGGTCACTCTGAAGTTGGGTTTGATTCTGTCCGTTACAGGAACACAAGGAGGATGCTGCTGTGCGGTACTCCAGCCCTGAGCCGTGTGGGATCATCCAGCCTCACAGCTCGGCAGAGGTCCCGTTTACACTGGAAGCCCAGGTGACAGGAGAGCAGCACACTGTTGCTCGTGTCGCTGTGTTTGGGAGCGAAGGATCCCCACTGGTGAGCGCTAGGGGAGATGTGTGCCTTTGTGCACACTTTGTGTGGTGGGGCGTAAAGCATACAGGGATTCTTCCTGGCAAAACAAGAACTTGTTTTATATATGTAATATATGGCTGGTGTGGACAAGGAAAGAAGGGATTCATGGCATGAGCAACAGCTAATGCCTAGAGAAGAGGAAGGATGGTATCCTCTTAGGTGATAATCCAAGTGTCTGGCACAGCATTTAATTACGGATATGTGAGACGGGATAACGAGCCTAGTCTGAAACCCAGCACCATCCCTGGGTCTCATACTCTGCTGTGTCACTAGATGAACGGCAACTGCTGCTTCATTAGGACTTTTGTTCAGGAGCACCCAGGGACCTCCCTGAATCCCGCTAAAGCGAGCGCTGTGTAAGAAACCATGCTGAAGTGATGTTTTGTGCAAAGCTGGACTTAAGCTTTTCTGAAAGTCAGGCCCATCCCATCTGAGAAGTATCCATCAAATCTCTTTGCCAAAAGCCCCAGCCAAAGACACGAGCGTCCACACTGCTTGCATCTGGAGCACAGAGACTTTTTTTTTTTTTCTACCAAGCTTGGAAATGGAAGAGGCAAAGCATTCCTGGACTGAAGCCTCCTAAAAGACGTTGCTCGCATTCGGGCATACACAACAGCGGTAACAACAACAAAATGTAGGCAAGAGAACGTTGTGTGTTGTGTCCTGGCTTCATCTAGCTGAAATCTAGAACAAATTTAGTTAATTAAACTTTAATTTAAAATGATATTAACTTTTGAAGCAACTGTTTTAAAATGTCTTGTCATCTCTCTGAGCATGAAAGAGGATGTCAGAGGATGGCTGGGAACCTTAAGCTTTCTGTAACGGAAAGGAAGGCTGACGTTTTGAAAGCAGTTTAAGGGATTTAAACTTTCATTAAAATGAATGGAAATGATGCTAAATCCCCTGGATACCACTGAACATCTCAACCCAGGCATTTGGGGATGTGCATGTAAACCAGTCAACAGGAAGGCCAGGCAACGCAGGCTTTGCAGGGAAGTCTGAAGTTTGACAAAACAGTTGCTCATAAATATAAGGCGCTTCCCTTATGAAGGAGGGTTTCTCCCTTCTAGAATAACCTAGCTGTTTAACTGTTAGCTTGTTTAACTGCAGTGTTCTTGCAAAGCTTTAACCCTTGGGCTAACAATTTATAGTTTCAAACTTTACCTTAATCTTTTTAATTTGGAGATGAATACGTCCATTTTTTTGCCCAAAGGGCGAGCATTTCAGCTGGAGAATCCTAGCTGTCCCTAAAGAAATGACTAGCATGAGATTGCGTGAGCGTGTGTACCCATTAAGTTGATCTTTAACATGCAGCGTTTATGCTCGGTTGCTGCTAGCACCCAGCGAGTGCTGTTAGAAACCTCGCTGGGTATATTGACAGCACAGATGTGAGGTTCTGGCTGTCATGTGAGATTCTTTGCATTTTCTATAGGACTGCCCTATAGTTTGAGGGGTGTTTCAGTCATTCCCTGGTCCAGAGCTTTCTGGGCTAGCAGAACAGCTAACCATCTTGTTATACATCCTGCACTGGTGGCAAATCCTACCCGTATGGATCATATGATGCAAATCTGACCTCAGGGGAATCGCTGCAATATATTGCAATAAAGCAAAATATAAGCTCGCTCTTGTTGTCTTAGGTTATGCCGTCTGGAATTGATACCAAGTCTTTACAGAGTTAGGTGAAGTACCATACAGATCTTTCATCCAGGTTGTGTAGGGTCCCTCCATGGGTCTGTTGCCTGGTATTTTGTTTGCCGGTGACTGCATGCCAGCTTCAATTTGGTGTATGTAATCTCCTGCGTTAAGGAGCTGGTAAAACCCAACCCTGGGGTTACCGGTGGCAAGGCAGCCTCGTGTGCCACGGGCAGGGGATTTGGCAGCTGGCCGCTATCAGAATAAGCGGTCACTCAAACAACGGCTGTCCGCCAGGGACAGATGCTCTTCATTCCTAAATGATCAAATGTGACATTACATACCCATCGACAAAGCCAGCAGTGCTGCTGGGGGGGGATGTGTGGGTGTGAGTCACAGGATCATTAAGGTTGGAAAAGATCTCTAAGATCATCGAGTCCAACCATCAACCCAATATTGGGTTGTGGCAATATTACTGATAGCAAAGTTGCCGTCTCCTTTTACTGCCTTTCCCCGTGTGTCATTGCCTCTAACGCTGTTGAACAGGGTTTTTCTTGTCCCTTTTAAGACGACTGTAGATGAAGGGGTTTTTTTATAAGCCCTTTCCTCGGCAAGGATATATCGTGTTAGTACACACTCTAACTGAAGCCACCTAGCCTGGGCATCCTCCAGATGTTATTCTGCCCATCTCCAAAGGGTTCTGCCCTGCCTTGGCTGCTTCCGCACTGGTATTACCTGGAGGCAAAGCCAGCTGGCGAGGCACAGCTCTTCCCTCCAGCTCCTTCCTCCCGGGAGCTTTGGGCAGCATCACCCAGACTGCAGCTCTCCATGTCTCCCTTCTCCCAGAGGGATAAAAGATCCATCATCATGTATGGCTTCAGCTCCTTATTTTTGAGGTACCAGCCTTGGTATGTGATTTTTGGCTCTTACTTGCACGCAGTAGTGTCCTGTCAAGGGATGAGCGTTTCTGGATGCTGCTCCTTCTGGCTGAGTTGGACTAGTGATCTGACAGCTGTCGATGCCATTTGCTTGAGTCAGAAGTCATTAAAGGTTCTACATCATGGAGGCTGGTTTCTTTTGTGGTTAAATCGTACTCCGTGCCCTCCAGTGAATCATACAGCAGCTTGTCAGTGTTGGGAGTTTTATGCATTCAGATCCTATTTAAGAGTTGGGGTGTTTAGAACTAGTGAAATCCAGCCAGACTGGATAAATTCTCATTGTTTTTAATGATGTGAGAAGGTGGTTTAGCAAAGGGATCCGCGTTCCTCCTCCAATACTCTGTGCCAGTTCTGCAAGAACAAAACTTTTGGGTCTCAGGCTGTCAAAAGAAAAAAATTATCATCATTCATACATCATTCATGACGTAATTAATAATTAATGTCTGTTTTCATATAATATCAGGAATACACATAAGCACAAATCAGAGGCAACTAACTTGGTCTCTACTCTGAAGAGCCTGCTTTGCTGCTGACTTGTGCTGGTTTTCACAGGTGTAGCTTTGGGAATGTTGAAAGAAGTTACTGTCCAAGCGTGGCTGTGCAGGAGCAGAAGTCAGGGAGGGTGGTTTGGGGCAAGATTGAGCAGAAAAAGGAGTGGGAGCAGGCGCAGGGTAGGGGAAAGAGAGCTAACAGTGTGGAGGAGGTGTGGAAAAGCAAGCGTGGGAAACTGGGTTTCTTTACCCCTGATAAAGGGAGCTTGTGGCTTTCGGATGGGATCACTCTAGATCCCACGCTTGCTCCAGGCCTTCTGCATCACTGTTACAACACTGAAAACTTCAGACAGCCATAATTATCCACCAGTCTAGGAGGGCCTTAGAGCTGTCTAATCTTTTTAACCTTTCCCTGTTTTGTTGGGTTTTCTTTTTTTTTTTTTTTTTTTTTGTTCTTTCCTACCTGCTTCCTTGGAGCAGAAAATCCATTTAGTGAGCATTGGAGAAGGACCAGTTGTCTACGTGCATCCGAGTAAGATAAATTTCGGCAGTATCCAAGTTCTACAAGATGCTTCCCGAACTCTCCACCTCTCCAATCAGACTGTCATCCCTGCATCCTTCTGGGCAGAGATGGTAAGCATCTGTGGGGCTATTTTCCAACAAAAATGACTGGTCCATAGCAGCCTGTGACTTGATTGCACTAGATTGTGACTGTGCGACATTTCCGTATCGCACTCTGAGAGAGAAAGCAAGATATTCCATCCCAATGCAGCAAGAGGAGCCTGGTTCTGGGGGCAGTTTCAGCTGGGGGACCCCTCAGTAAAATCGAGAATTTGCATAGAAGTTTGAGCAGAAATGAGTCTGGATCATTTTTACAAGTTCTCCCTTTATTTTGTGGATGGTATTTAGCTCTGAGAGTCATGTTTTTGAAGCTCTGAGATCAAGAGAACCCTGTGGCCCTTTGCTCCTGAAAGGGCATGGGTTTCCCTGCGGTTTCCCTGTTACGTCTGCATCTGCTTTGCCTCAAACTCCTGTTCCCACTAGAGACGAGGGTGTGAGGTCTGTCCTCAAACTGCTCGTGGTGAGGTGAGTTTCACCTCTACTGGGGGTCAAACCAGCTGGGTTATTGCACAAAAATATATTTGTAAGGGTCGTGTACTTACGGGGTCTGTGGACTCCGTAGCGTTGCAGAGCGTCTCTGGAGACTAGCTGCAGAAAAAGGCTGTTTAATTCATGGAGGCTGCGTAGTGCGACAAGCTGCATAGCAGGAGGAGAGCTTGGCTGCTTCCCTGGCAGGAGGAGCAGGGATGATGCGGCTGGGAAGGGCTTGCGTGCTGAGGCTGGGTGGGATGTGCTCCTCACTGGAGGCAGGGGGGGGATCGGGGCAGGAAAACAGGGTTTGGAGGAGGTTTGGGCTTCGCTGTGCTAGGTGGGTTGAACTTCTGGGGCTGGTTAACCCAGGCTGGATTTCCCGGTTGCTGCTTTTCCAGCTGTTTCACTCCAGTTTCTGTGCCCAGGAGGATAAATGTAACCTCAAAGTGGGCAGCTTTCTTTGACTCCACAATGAAAATCTGCTTTCCATTTCTGCAGAGAGCAAGCCACCTCGGATGGGTGGTACTGGTGTATAAATGATGGTTTTTGCATGCTTGTACCCAAGACTGACCTGCAGAGCTTTGTTTCGGTACTGCTGTCCTGGTGTAATCCCTTCCTTCCCTTCCCTGGGCATCTTGCAGTGTAGCCGGGGGGCTTGCAGGGGTACATCTGCCTCTTCGTTGCCTCAGTGCCCTAATTCATGGGATTGGGCAATAAATCCTATCCTGCTTCACTGCAATCTCTGCAAATCTTGTGGCTAATCAATAAATAGAGCAATAATATGAGGTGGTTCAGGGATGGTTTCTTTTCCTGCAGTAAAGAGGGACTCTGCTCTATAGTCCCTCCTGCTGACTTCACAGGGTTGAGTTACCTCATGGTGAGCATCTCGGCTTCTCAGGATAGCTGCTGCTATCATGGAGATGTTCAAGGAGGCAGGTCCTGGGAACCTGCTCGATCAGCTGTTTCAACAAGGGCTCTTCAGACTCTTCAACACCGTGATGCTGAGCCTGTCTGATGGGAGCAGCACTGCGGCAGGCGAGATGTGCTCGAGCTACTCCCTTGCCCTCAGCAGCTGCCCTCCTTCGGTGCTGTTTTGCTGCCTCAGTTGAAGTTCCACCCTTTGCTGCTGCCTTAGGCTGCCTGGCAGTTCATTGATGGGAAGAAGAGCGGACTGTGTAATCTGGGAGATAAAATTTGAGATACATTCGGGTGTCAGGGTGAACTGCACGTGTACATCTGAGAGCAGAACTGGCTCCGGCTGTCCCTTAGCCTCGCTGGTGGGTGACTTGGGCATCCTTCATTCACTTTTGTGCCCCTTAACTCAAGTTTTGTGTTCTCTAAGATGCCAAAGCTGCTGCTTTGATTTCCTGCTTGGAGATTGCTGCAGGACGGCAAGCCGTGATTTCCCTGTCTCCCATTTGATGGCTAATCTCGAAACCGTGACTGTTTGCAGTTAGTCTTATGGATCACGGTCCCCACTTGAAAGAAAGAGCTATTGATTGAAATTTTCACAGCAGCATTGGATCCGCAATGTTACAGCACGCTGACTGGCAGCTCAACAGACTGAATGAGATTAAATTAAGGGGCAGCAACAGGGCAAGTAAAAGGCTGGTGTCTTGTTGGAAACAGAAAAGGAAAATGCTGTAATGCAGATGGCCATGCTGCCACCTTGGTGGTGTTCTTAACCATCACATGCAAATGGCTGTTCCTGTCAAGTCAAGCTTTTCTTCTAGCTTTGTGGGAGAAGAAAAGAGCGTTACCTGAGCAAGCTGAGATGCTTTTTTGTGGATAACTTCGCTTTGGGATGGTGACTTTAGGACTTACCTGGAGTACCCCTCGTGCACAGGCTTCCCCGTACCCCTGTTCTCGCTTCTCTCCGTTGGATGAGTTGCGGGGAGCAGCACTGAGCATCTCCTGCCGCCAGAAGGAGATAAATAAAAAACCTCCAAAGCTGTGCATTGAGGTGGGGCTTTTGGGGTTTGAAGAGGAGTGTAGGGACTTCATCCCCTAGTCCTCTGCTGGCTTATCCCTGCTTGCCAGGGTATCTTGCAGGTCTGTGACCCTTGGGACCAGTGTGTCACCCCGTGTTCATCCACTGAATCCTGGGTCTGTCTGATGTACTTTTCCTTGTCAGGTTGCTTTCCCAGCTGCCAGGCAGCCCTGTTAGAGCACTCTCTGGATCCAGCAAGGGGAGGGTTTGCCTTTTTCGTGGGTAGAAAAGACTGGAGGAATAGGTCAACATGAAGGAGCTGCTGCAGCTTAGCTGGGGGGTGATGCGACCCGCTGAAAAAGGCGGCTGTTTCCTCTCCTTGCTGCTGCTGTCACCTTCTTTTCCTGTTTCCCTAAGTGTCTGCTTTTTGCCATATTGACAAGTGCAAAGGAGTTATATTGATTAATGGAAGCGTTTGCTCTTCCTGCAGAAAGGCAGAGAGGAAAAAGCATCTTTCTTTGATCATTTCCTACTTGTTCTTTGTCACTCTGTCTTCTCGGGGATCTTTTCTTTGGCCACTAAGAAGTCATTCTGTTGGCATCAGGGAAGGCAGCTGCGTATCACACCTGTGTGATCAGGAAAGAAAAGACAGGCGTAGGGTATAATTTTTGTTAATCAGTGGCAGCTTTCTTCTGCCTGCATAACCACCATGCTGGGTCTGTTATGTGCTACCGCATGGAGGCAAACGGTGGTTTGCTGGTGCCTTGTAATGAGGGAGAAGAGAGAAAACCTTTCTTGGGACTTCCTCTTCTAGTGATGGTGCTCCGTTTCCTAATTTGGGGTCCTGCCTCCTTTGACCTGATCCTTGACCTCCCTAATCCAGAGCCCTGTGCTCCTGACGGAGCTCGCTGCCGCCTGGTTTCCAGCAGCGGTCGTACAGCCAGATGTGTTGTCGTCTTCAGGAGAGTGCCTGGCGGGCAAATCCCCTTCCGCGTTCCCAGAGATGAGCTGCCATCAGATTCAACTGGAGCTGACATTGCAGAAGAGACCGAGTTCTGTTTGTTTAAAACAAACAAACAAAAAAAGCCATAGCTGTTTATCTTCTCACTGGGATTCACTGGAGAAAATCAACTGATTTTCAGGCAGCGTATAAAGTCTCTTGGTCAAACTCTGTGTAAGCAAGGGGAGAACATGCAGTTCCCATTCCCATAGTTGCTTCTCTCCTCGTTAGTGCAGGATTTGTTTCATTTACTAATTTCATTGCTTATTATCTCAAGCTTTTGACGACATTCCCTTTATTAAAGAAACGTCCATATGGAGAGACAGCAAAACATGGAGATAAACTTAAGAACAGTGCCAGTAAAGGGATGCTGCTTTAGTGATTCTGTTTCTTGTTCCGGCTGATGAGCGATTTTGTTGTTATCTGAGCGAATTGTGCAGGCTGCGGGGAGGGAAGGCTTTGAAGAGCGTGTCGGCATTGTTCATAGCTCTCTCCAACTGCTCTCACTGAAGTCGGAGCAGACTTGAATTGGCAAGAGGGTGGTTTTTAAATCTACTATAAATTACATTATTTTTTTCCCCCCCAAGCATCTGAATAATTAGCCAGCCCCGTCAGTGTTTGCTCATAGTGAGACACAGGCAGACAGTGCCGTGCCCTTCAAATGATATCTGCAGTGCTATTTAGAAATGAGTGTTAAATTAACTTTCCAGGATGCAGGCAGCATTGGCCCTGAATATGCGGTCTCTTCCGAGATGAGCAGAGCTTTTGAAGATAAGCTGCATAGGCTTAACTCTTTCCAGAGCTGTCCCACCAGAGCCTCGTGGTGCTCTGAAAGCTCACCTTTAGACTTAAACCATTGGTTTGGCTTTTAAAGGCTGCGTTTTGCTAATACAGCAGTACCAATTTGCTGATTTCCACCCAGTTTGGTCTTGCCAGAGCTGGACCATGCCTGGAAACTCACGGCATCAGTCATGAACAGGGGTCAGGGCCGGGAGCGTCCAGTCTTGTGCTGGCGACCGGTTGTATGAAAACCTGGGGAAGGTGGAAGGCTGTGTCCCTCCCAGTGTTGCACAGGCTTAGGCCCTTAAAAAGGGCAGCAGAGGTTTGGAGGAGGCCTTGGAAAAGGTGCCTGAAACCTGGCCACAGGGAAGAGTTGCTTTTTTTTGATCACGTTGGGTATCTTATATGGGTTCATGCCCTTACTGAAATACAGCAATTTTGAAATTGAAGAAATTGTTATTCTGCTCGTCTAGGGAAACGAAGCTCGTCGTATTGTGCTGCACCCATTGGCCAACTGAATTAAAGAAGGGTAGAAGCCTTCAAGGCAAATTATGTTCCTACAAGCAAGAGTGACTCAGTGGAGTGCTTTTCCCAAAGGAAAAGCGGGAGGAGGTTGGTTATTAAACGTTGTGCTTGGCAGCAGCCGGCCAAGCCGTGCCCATGTCCTGGCTGGAGAACCCCTATGTGCAGAGCGGTGGCGGAGCGGTGGCCCTGGTCTCCCCAGCCCAGCGGGGAGAGTAGATGGGATCTGGAGGGGTGAGCTGTGGACAAGGGGACACAGGTGGGGACAAGCTTCGTTGGCTCACTCAGCAGTCTGCTATTAGCTGAACCAAGCATGACAAATGAGGCTCCATTGTCAGTGGCAGAGTGTGCCACACTTTAATTTTTATTTTTTTTCACTGGCTTTAGAGACTCTGCCTCTTGATTTCATAAAACATCTCCTTGATGGTGTGTTGGGACAGAGGCTAAACCAAAGTGGTCCCCGTGCTTTTGCCGAGGAGATGCTGGTGCTGAGGTGCCAGGAGGAGGCTGGTTGGTGGTGGGAGCATCTAGCCAGCCTCACGCTCTGATCTCCACGTCCTGCTGGGGCTCGGGGTGCTTTTGGGTTGTTTTCTGCCACAGGCAGTTTGTGCGGATAAAGAGTAGCTTCGAAATGAAGAACACAGGGTCCCCCACCTCGGGACTGCTAAAACACCTGGGACAAGGCTCTGTGCACAACTGATGTAGGATGGGGTTTTCTTTCCCCTTCATGTGCAACCTCCGCAAGGAGCGATGGGTCAGCCTGACAAGGTGTGAATGCTCTCTCATTAGAGCTGTGGCTTGGTAAAGTACAGCTGCATTTTTAATATTGAGTTCTGCTTTCTCTTTCACTCGTGCAAGGCCAGAATGACCAGATCACTTTAATTAACTAGCTTTAAGTAGCTTCAAGAGAACTGAGTGTGGCGGCTCCTCGGTCGTCCCTTAGGGCAGCCAGCCATCCGTCTCTCAATGCACGCCGGTGTCCATTATAATCAAATTTTGGCAGCTCTTATTCACAATGGAAATCTGTCCTGGGAGAAGCTAATGATCTCGGCATTGAACTTCTTGATTAAGTGATTGATCCCTACCCTTGCCTAGCACTCGGGGACTCTGATGTCCAATAGTGCGAGCTCTTATAGGGACAAAACTAGTCACCGTCTTTGTCTATCCAGTGCGTATCCAGGGATAAGCAAATAGCAGGGATGTTATCAGAAGTTAGATCTTGGTCTCTAAAGTGATGGAGATTTTTAGCATGGCTCCAAGAGTTTTCTTGTCTCTGGGACGCAGCCTGGATGGGTGTAGGCAGAAGCTGACCTAGAAACCTGAGTGAATCTGGCCTGGCAGAGCCTTTTGGTCCTGGCAGGTGTCCTGTTCAGTGATGCGCTGTGCTGCCCCTTGGACCCACACCAAATGCTAACTGAAGGAATGAGGACACGATGCAAATCACGCTCCTCCAGAGTGGGCTGTTGGCCTGGCAGGGCATGGTGGGTCTGCGCTGGGTCACCCTGGGAAATTCAAAGTCTGGCTCCATCGAGACAGCCTATCATTATTTCTCAGTAATAGTTTCTTGGGTACGATTTACTGCCCGGCTTGTTGCCAAGCTTTGATAAATGAGCTTTGTCAGATAGCAGACTTGCAAATTCACCTCTGGAGCAGAGCTATCAGGTCTCCTTTTCAAGCAAGCTACCCTGTGTCAGCATGAATCAGAGGTAAAGTTGTACATTAATGTCAATGAAAACCTAACACCCACCGGCTCGGTACGAATGTGTTGGCTGGGTAGCCCTTGGCTGATGGCAGCGCGGTGGATGCCTCTGAGGCTAGTGATCAGCTACACGCAGGATGCAGGGACAACAGAAGAGGGTTGGTGGGATCCTATGTGGTCAGTGAGGTCAGTCTTCTCTTGTCTACCTGCCTGGGGTTGTGTGCACCTTTGAGACGAAAATGAATTTGGTGATGATTTTTTGATGGTTTCAGGAGGCTCAATGACTGTAGTCTCTCTGGAGAAGCAGGTAGAGCTCTGCTGACAGGTTTTGCTTTGTTTGCCATCTTCTGGTCTAGCTAGACGCCCTGAGTTCAGCCTGGTTTTGGAGCACTGCTTCTCCTCCGCAACCAAGGAGCGTCAGGGGTGCAGAAAACAAAATGATAATTAGCCAGACCTCAAAGGGAATATAAGAATATTCCCGAACAGAGTATGAGGTCCCAAACCAGAAGAATGGAGAACAGATTGTAGGTAATAATGAATGTGGAAGATGTAGGAGTGGAAAAAAGCCTAGCCTGGTCCTTGTGGAGAAGCAGAGCCCCAGTGGTTAGCCTGTGCCGACTACCTTCCTCCATCCCATTCTCATCTTGCTTTTTTTAAGACTTTCTCTTGCAGCTCTAGAGGACAAATTTAAATGGAGCTGCGTTTATTAATTTTGCCAGTGCCTGGAATAATTTTGATGCCTTTGGCGTTGCTCCATCCTGGGATGCAGGCATGCAGGCCTGACCTGCTCTCCATGCAGGGCGCAGTCAGCCTAAGGGGTTATCATAGCTGGGGCACCTACGCACGCTGCTGGGACCCTGAATGCTCAGCAAGTTACTGCTTCCCTGGCCTCCAGCTAGTCTTACCCTCGTTAGCAGAGGTCGTTTTGGGGGGGTTGTTTAAAATGCTTTCCATGACTTTGAAGTGCTGCTTGGTTTTCTGATGCTCTTCTCCCTTGGGCTGGCTGGTGTCCTGATAGAGCTCAGTGCTGCCAGCCTGACGGACGGAAACTCAAGCTAACTTCA
>NC_134959.1:19039916-19062416 GCF_965638725.1 Aptenodytes patagonicus | reverse complement strand
AAGGCTTAGGGTTTGGATGATGGATGACGGGTAAAGTGCAGGCTGATAGGACATGGCCCATGAATCTGTTCTACATCATCAGTTCCTTTGATCACTGGCAGAAGTTCAGAGATACTTCTTTGCATCTGTCCAAAATAAACAAGGCTACCATATACCTTTTGCAATATCACTTTTAAATACAGGCTTATTTGCGGGGGAGAAAACACCTTTATTTTTGCAACAATGGCTGAGGAAAATAAAAGCGAACGCTTCGGCTTGCATTTACGTGCACATTTACAGACAAAATACGTGAGTGTGTCCGTACACATATATATTTTAATGAAAGATGGTAGTATAAAAGCAATTTTTTTCCCCGGCAAACCGATACCTATGTTGTCACCATAGAGGGGGTTCAACGTAGCTGCTGAAAAACAGTGTTACGCAGCCTGTCATGAGAAGAAAGTCCTAGATTATAGCAATACTGTGCAGCATTTCTTCTTCCTTAGTAATGCTGGTGACTACAAATTGTGGGGAATCTTTCTCACTACTGATAGCAGAATGAACCATGTATCCAAAATAATGTTGATTAATAATTCAGAAGAGTTTAAGGGTGGAGAGAGAGGATTTGTGACAACCTAAAAAAAAAAAAAGAATACTTTTTTGTACCTCAATTAACAAAGTACAATTTGATAATTGAAAGCAAATGCTTCTTTATCATATGATTTCTACTTTTCTTTACCCAATGCTGTCCCCTGCAGGGTGTAAGAAATCAGATCACAGAAGTACTCAGAGGCTAAAAAAAAATTTATTTTTTTTTAAATCCAAGAGTAAAAGAGAAAGGAATAGCTGAATTAACATCATGTCCTCTATCAGAATTCATTATCAAGCCAGCATGGTTTATAATGAATAATCCTTTCAGAAGCCTGACTGGGTGCTGTAAGGGGCATTCCTTGAAAATATTCTCTCATATTTCATTGCATATATGCAACACTTCTTTCCATAGGTGTTATGAATTCCTAGTGCTCATGTTGATATTCTGTCTGTGGGCAATAAGACGTTAGCCGTTTCTTTTATATGTCTCATCAGCTGCACTTGAACGTGGAAATCAAACAGAACACATAAATTATAAAATCATTGTACCTCTCAGTGGACTTTCTTACCATTTTATAGAATGGCAAGTGAAGAGTATGCTCTGTATATGTAGAAAACCGAAAACTACCGCTCTGCTTAAAAGACAGGTGACCCTCATAAAAGAAATATAGCTCCTCTCAAAAAGGACATTAAAAAAAAAGTAAAGAAGGGGGAAGCATAAAGGTGGGAGAACTGATTAGATTTCGCTAATAAGATCATCTTTGTACCAAACAAAAACAAAACATGGGGCTTAAAAAAACTCTGGGAGCATTTGTTATCACATAGAAATCATACTCACATGATTGCTGTCGCCTTGCTCCACTGGAAAACACCGCTTTATCTGACTAAGTGCAAATACCGAAATGTTCATTAGCTGTCTTGAAACACCTCGGCTTGTCTTTATTGAGTTGCATTTCATCCATAGCCTTTGCACTTGGGGGCACACAATAAATTTTTCTGCACAAAGGGTTTCTCAAGAGTGGTACGACTGTTCCTTTTCTCCCCAGAGTCTGAACGCATTGCATCATCTTCTATCATACTTACAAGCCTGGGGCCCGGGATGAAGAATTGTTTAGTATCTCCAAACCAAAGCTTGTCACGTAGCAGATCAAATTGTTGTTGCTCTGCCACTGAGCTGACTCAGTACTTGCTTGTTTGATTTAAGGCACAGTTCCACTGTGAAAAGTTATTGTGAAAATGGTATTTTCTTCTGCAGCAGAGCTAGTTCCTACGTGTATGAAGAATTATATGTGCTGACTCAAGTGACAAAACATAAGTATTTACTGCTTCTGCTCTTGCCAGCTCTGCAAAGCAAAGACAGAGGAGAGAAAGCAGGTTGGAGTCCATTTAATCTGTATACGTTAATACTCTTTTCCAGGCTTCTGTGTGTTTACCCTTGTGCAAATTCAGGGAGAACGATAGCATCCCAGAGCTGTTTACAGGAATATAATTTGGCCTCTACTGCTAGCGAGTAGCCGTGGAAAGGAAACATCTTGGTCTCTCAGATCCTGTAGTGCATGTGGAAACACCACGGACAAAAACCCCAGAATGAAATAGTCATTTGAAACAGAGTAAATCAATGCTTTATACTTTCCCATGCTTACGTTTTACCTGTAGTGACTTACAGGGTTTGTGGCTGCAGTAGATTATTTTGTGGCATTCCGGCTTTGTAAACTTGTCTCTTGGATTAACATCATCTCTGACTATTCAAAGGTAGTGGGAAAATACTACGGCTTTTATCGTCGGTTACCACTTCTTTTAGAATAAAGCAGAGTGCCAATTTCTTTGTACTGTCTGGCTAGCTATCATACTTTTGGAGCTATCTTCTGCCTCGATGTCGTGGACTGTTAGCGCGTGGCACTGCCCTTCAGTGACTCTGGTCTGTTCCCACCGAGCTGTTGTAAGGGTTAGTGAAGGCTTCCTCCTTTGGCTGTCTTACACAGTCCGTATGTGAAACTATGAAAGGAGTTCACAAGGAATTGTGGGCTGACCGTTGGTTTCAGCATGTTCACAGCGTCTGGCTTTAGTGCTTTAGCTTGTCTAACCCAGAGAGAGAAGTTGTCTCTCTTTCTCAGTTTCAAGGTGACGCTGAAGCTTGCGTGAGAATGACTTGGGCTTATGTTCCATCGAAAAAATGCAGTGGTTAGAGCAAGCAAAGGAGCAAGAAGATTTGCTTGAATATTTCAGCTACTTAAAAGAGAAGTTTTAGCCATCCTCTTAAACTCCTAATTGCTACTAGATGATCAGAGAGCCAGCAGTGTCTGCTGGTTACTTGCATTGTCTTTTTTTCACTGAAATCGTCCCCTTTTCAGAGCTGTTTGTGGGGCTATATTTTAAATCCAGTAGAACTGAAGTTGGTGGGAATATGGCAGCCTGCTTAATTAGTCCAATACCTTACTGTTTGTCTTTGAAGCAGTAAAAGTTTAAATAGAATTTATGGTTACTGAATTCCCAAAGACTCTCCTACCCAGAAGACAGTGGCTATCAACAAACCACGCTGTGGTATTTAAAATAAACACCAGCCCCTCTGCTGAAACGTCCTTAGCACTGGGAAGAGAAGGAGCAGCTTCTCTTGGCATCTTTGGAATTTTCTGCCCACACTAGTCCAAAAAGTTAACTTGTATTGGCCTCAGGACACGCCTGTTCTTCACCTGGGAACTAGAACTAGGTTTTTCTTTAAGGGAGTACAGACTTAACTAATGGTGAAGCTGATAGCACTTACAACCTTTGGTATATGCAGTTCAATTCTGAAGTAAATATCTATAAATAAAAGCAAACCCTCATAATTATACTTTACACAGTCCGTTTTGAACATACTGTTTCTTCTGAGGAAAACGTCAGTTTCTCCAATCAGTTGTTAGAAATGGGGTAATTTCCTCATACTGGAAGGGTAAGAGCTCTCTGTCCAACCTACACAGGGTGAAAAAGATGTATAGGAGGCAACTATGTGGAGCTTATATCCAAGTAAAGGATAACTTACCTCCTAAGTCCTAGCACTTAGAAGATGACTAACTCTATGCAGTATGAAATTTATGAAAAATCCTTGGAAAAAAAAGGGGGGGGCCCTTGACCTGTCTTTAAAATAGAAACTGGAAGTTTTTAAGCTTCCTTCTAACATGAGGCTAAACTACAAAATATCAGACAATTCTTTGAACTTGTCTTTTAAATAACCCTTTAGCTATTGTAGTCTGAGCAACAAATATTTTATTGATTGGTGTGTGTGGATGGATTGTGCTTAAATATATCCAGTTAATATTGCTTAGTAATTTTTCTGAAAATGTAGATATCCTTTTAAACTCTGAGTCTGGTTTAGCTTGTTCGGTAGTTTATCAAAATATTGTTATGCATTTCCATTAGAAGGAAGAATACCGCCAGCAAGAGCCAGGTGATTCCCAATGCTCACCATTTTGTTCTCATGTGTAGCAATCGAAGAGTCGTATCTGTAGGCTGTATTTGCTCCTAAAATGTATGAACACATAAGCGAAGATGGAGACTTGAGTGCAAATTCACTTTCTGTTGCTTAATAGCAGTTATGTCCAAGGACCCCGAGGAGAATCCCTAATTCCACTAGAGTTTTACTTTCTTCTTGAAACCCTTTTGTTGGCAGCAGGCCTGGCTCAAGGGCACAATAGGAACTTGAAATACAAGTAAATTTGAAAAATGCACGTATACACTACAGACACGTAAGCTTGACAATCTTTAGAAGCTGTCTGATAACTTTCTACAAAGCAGCTTGACCCCCTACTGTTATTTTTTATATTTGTATTTACTTTAGCACACAGAAAACCAATCATGTTACTCTGTCATACTAGTTATTTTATGAAAGTAGACAGAGGCATGTAGCAGAAGAGCTTACAGTCGCCTGCAAACACATAACACTTTCTTCCCTTGAGGTCTGAAGTTATTGGGACAACTGAAATGCTTAGACTTTGTTCTTTAACAGAATCTGGCTCTAAAAATGATAATAGAATACTCTTGGAAAGATCTAGTACCTAAATATGTCCTTCTTGAAAAATATCGTCATAAGTTTCTAATATCACCTATATTAAAAGTTCAACAGCATGTTACACAGAAGAGACTTGACTTGAGAGCATATATCAATTTAAATTATTGCAAATTTACTCTGTTAAACCAATATAAAATTATCTTCCATGTTGCTGTTGGGGATCATACTGCTGCATTCATTTGGATGTCAAAGTGACAGGCCATTAGCCTGAGGGTAAGCTAATTATTTAAGGAACTTTTCTTATTTTGTACAATGAAGAAGTATTCTTGAAAATACAACACAAACATAGTTATCTGTGTCAGATGGTGACGGTCCATTTCTTTTAAATATGAAAATGTAATTTTAGCATTCAAACAGTCAAGACAGTGGTAATGTAAAATAAAACAAGAACAACAGTCATTAAATGGCTGTGTTTCTGGACTTGGATTGATTCTTAACACATTGATCTTCTTCAGTAGAAGCTTTCCATATTCCATCTGTTAGAATCTTTGACCTTTTCTTAACACCATTAAAAGATAAAATGTTAATCTACTGAAAAAGGATGCATGACCTTTTAAAAGTGAACTGTACTACTTTACAGTCTGCCATCATTAAAGAACTTTATGCTCAGGAGCCATGCATTATGTGTATCATAGCAGTATAATTGTTTAGAATAATGTAATTGTTCAACCAAGAAGATATATACCATGCATAACATAAATTAGAACTAGAACTATGTGAACTTTGAAAACCCAATCAAAATAACATGTCAGATCAAGGCTTACCTTCACTTTTAATCAGCCTCAACCTCAAATTTATTTTTTATTAGTATGCCAAGATGCATGCCTAGAAGATACCATTTTAACAAAGAAAAAGGATGGTACTTTGGGACAAATGAAACCACATCACTGGCAAAGGCAGATGCTTATCTTCCTTTGTTTTAATCATCTATACTTATTTTTCCAGTATAAGGAAATAAACGTGGCACTAACATTTTAAATAGCAGTAAGGAATTTCAGTAGCAAGAATATTCTTGTTTGTGCTAAATCTGAATTGTCTTAAACTAGACTTCTTAATAGCAACGACCACAATTCAGAACAGCATTGAAACATGGTTTAAATTCAATTCAGTAAAGCGCTTCAGAGAGCATTTAGTTTTGAGTATGGGCTAATTTGATTCCACTTTAAATTAAGCCTCTGTTCTGAATCCTGACTACAGAGAACAAACTGAATACATGATATAGGTTCAGATAACCTAATCGTATCTTCTGGTGGGTTCCAAGTTTTAGATGAAGCGCCTCAAACTGATATATAGTAATGTGTCTACTTAATAACTACATAACAGAGGATAATAGAAAGTCCAGGTATCTTCTGCGTTTGAAGATGATGTTCTGCTAGGACTCTCTATTTTATAGGACAAAAAGGTTTTCTACAGAGGAGGGCTCATATTCTTCTTCTAATGTCAACCTAAATTCTGCCGAAGTCCCTAACTTTATCCATTTTGCCCAGCAAAATCAGTGAGCTTAGGCTGGATGATTCTGGGTTGGAGTATCCTCTCTCTGAACATCTGTATGTCTTTCAGTGGAATTTACTCCATAAGGTAAGTGGCTGCATGCAAAATAGAAATACAAGGGTTCTAAGATGACATAAATTTAGGTCCTGTTATTAATATTATTTGATCATAATAACATAAGTAGCATTAGCAGTGTCTCTCTGGTGGGGGCTCTCCGACAGCCCTAATGCAATGGGTGCATTTAAATTAGCAATTTAGGGCACAGGAGGTGTTCTTTCCTTCATGAATTTGCCTTGCGCCTATACTTGAAGGCTGGTGGTGTGTACTCAAAGCTGTTTCCCACCTCATGAAACTGAGGCTGAAGTCATATGCTGGTTTACCATCTTGAGTGACCCGCTTGCAATGAGGACGTATGGTCCTGCAGAAGTTAGCTCTCTACACGTGTACTGCATGCCTAGGACTGGAAACTGGCTTGAACGTCATTATTAGAAATGACATCATGTGCATAATGATGCAGAAAACATAGGAGAAAGCACAGGGTTTGCTAAGAGTTTTGACAAGCAGAAAGACATTCACTTCTGTAAATGTCAGCTTTTTAACTCCAGTTAAAACTTCATATTCTGCTTTCTGATCACGTTGCTGCACTAGTCCTGTCTATTTATGTTTTGTTCCTGTTAAATAAGCAGCACCCCATTTTGTATAGGCCAAGCATTTCATCTTTGAAGTTAGTAGTCACTTTTTTTGTCGAGCTCTTTCATTGTTTAGACCTGCTTCCCAGTCCCAGCCCCAGTTTATCACCGCAAATTTCCTCTCTTGCATATTCTTCCCTCTAGGTCATTGATAGTGAAAGCAAGCAATATGTTTCCTGGTGTTCAACCATGTGGCACTTCACTAGTCACATAATACACTAGATAAGCAGATGACAGTCTGTGCTGCTCTGAATAGCATATGTGCATGCCATCTGAAAGCCAGGAGCCGGAGCACATAGATGCAGCCAACAGAGGGAGTCGATGGCAGCAAAGCATTGGCCATTCAACCCCTGCTTTGGAGAAAAAAGAGATGGACGGCTTTGCATTTATGGTCAAAGAGTAGAAGATTTCGGCCTGTTTTCCCATGAGTCCCTAGGCATCTCTTAGCGGCCATGTGCTCTTCTGCTTTCGAGCTGCAGCTTGCCTATCTGACAGAAGTTTAGTTCCAGCTCGGCAGGAGGAGGTGGTGCCCCACCAGAATGTCTCAGCTGTTTTGAGGAAAGTTTGGCCCTTCTTACATTTTTTTATGTGGACATGGAAGATCTGATCTGTAGTATTTGCCTTTTTGTCTAATAAGTATAACTATCAAGTAACATACAGAAGCTATAATTGCTATCTAATTAGCATTACAAAATAAAACCTACATTGTGGAGAACACCTGCTTGCTCTGCCTTTTACAGTATAGTAGTAGTGTTTAAAATCTCTCGTGCCTACTCACAAGATAACTTGGTACCCAACGTAGTTAAAATGATATAGACCTCATCAACCAAACTGGCATTCCCTTCAGACTGAGAAAGTCCTAGATCTCAGCACTGGTGAATATAATAAAGAGAAAGACGGTCTTTTCTCTTTGACAGAAGCAAGCTGTCACAGTAATAGTGAAATGAGATACAGAAGAAAAAAAAAAATTCAAAATGTTCTTAGACGCATTCAGGCAACATGTAAATAGAATAATAAATCTGGCAAGAAATATCTGTTTATTTTTTGCATGAAAGGGCTAAGAAGGTTGGGGTTTTTTTTCTATTTTAAAGCATGAATTTCTTTTTCTTCCACCTGAAGTCTGCACAGCATTCCACAGGGCAGCTGTCCACAGCAAGAAGCTCATCGTTCACTCTCTGATCAGCACATACAGTAAGTGACATGAAACTCTGCTTAATTCTCTTGTGTCTTCATGAAATAATTTCTTCGCCAAGCAAAGAAATCTGCTGTTTACCATAATCTCAATTTAACACCTACTCTCAGTGTTCAAAAGTAACTGTCTGCATTTGAATGGGGTTTGCAAAGCAGAAGTAACTGCCACGGAAAACTAAACAAGTCTTGTCTCTTCCTTGAAAGTTGGAAAAAGCTTTGGGTTTTTTATCGCAGTGACAGGTTACATGGCAAATAAAGTTTGGGATCTTTGCTTTGGCCATTTAAGACAAGAATTGGTTAGAAGCGAACAAAGCTGAAGGGTGCAAAACTTGAATTAAGCCCAAGTTACACGTTAAGAGGGTTGTTCGAAAGCAAGTGGCACATGCACGCAGAGTAAAACTGGGGGAGGGTCTCTACGGTGTGACGGATAGGGAATGTTACTCCCGACTTACTGAGGAAGCCCCTATGAAACTAGTGAGTTTCAGTTAATGAGCAGTATGGGAAAGAGGCCTTGGACAACATTCTGCTTCTTAGAAGCTAATTTATTTGTTTTGCATTACCCAGAAAACAGCTGGGAGGACCTCAGCCCCAGCAAAGCTGGGAACGGTCCCACCTTGCCTCGGATTACCATGCATAACACAGGACCATTTTAAAAAGATTTCCTCATTTGCATTGGAATCAGATATAATATCTTTTAATCAACGATCAAAACAAAGGCCCTGTTAGTATTGTTAGATTAGCTAGATTTCTACAGATTTGTTCTGAAGTTAACAAAATTGCATCCAAATGAGAAGTGAGCGGTATGAAATGTTCTGCAGGAGTTCAAAGCCTGCAACTGCAGCTTCACTCCACCGCAGGCTGCAAAACCCCTGTCAGCACTTACGTGGGAACCAGGGGCTGCTCTTGAGGGAAATCTCTCCTGCAGTTCTCTTCCCCGAACTCATAAGGTTATGATTTGGGGAAATTCGCATTTGAAAATGTAGAAATATGAGGCACAATGTTTTCATGTCATAGCTGGATTGAAGTAAGAATAAGTTTACAGGCAGGTGTATTTTGTGATTAAGCGTTGTGTGTTGGAGGGTGGGAACTTCTTTTTGTCAGGATTTCTGTTTATATCACTGTGTTTGATTTACTGCGGGTAAAAAAAAGGGTGATGTAAAATCCTTGTGTAATTTTTCTGAAACAGGATGAGTTTTCACATCATGTGAATAGCATTGTAATGCTAACTGCAAAATGCCTAGAGGAAACTAAAAGGAGTTGAAGGAATTAATATTCCATCAAAGAGTCAGTACTTGCCTCAATAAGATATTTTTAGCATTTTTGGATTTTGATATATGTGAGTGTCTTTTTTTCCCAAGAGAACAGGAAAAAATACTTCTCCTCTCCTCTCCCCGCTTCTTTCATATTAGGTTGTTTATTGCAGACTATTGCATTAGGTCATGTTGCATTTGATCTGCCTGAACATGAGCCGGCAGTGTGCCCAGGCGGCCAAGAAGGCCAGTGGCATCCTGGCCTGTATCCGAAATAGCGTGGCCAGCAGGAGTAGGGAAGTGATCGTGCCCCTGTACTCAGCCCTGGTGAGGCCGCACCTCGAATACTGTGTTCAGTTTTGGGCCCCTCACTACAAGAAGGACGTCGAGGTGCTGGAGCGTGTCCAGAGAAGGGCAACGAGGCTGGTGAGGGGTCTGGAGAACAAGTCTTATGAGGGGCGGCTGAGGGAACTGGGGTTGTTTAGTCTGGAGAAGAGGAGGCTGAGGGGAAACCTCATCGCTCTCTACAACTCCCTGACAGGAGGTTGTAGCGAGGTGGGTGTTGGTCTTTTCTCCGAAGTAACAAGCGATAGGATGAGAGGAAACGGCCTCAAGTTGTGCCAGGGGAGGTTTAGATTGGAGGTGAGGAAAAATTTCTTTACTGAAAGAGTGGTGAAACATTGGAACAGGCTGCCCAGGGAAGTGGTGGAGTCCCCATCACTGGAAGTATTTAAAAGACGTGTAGATGAGGCGCTTAGGGACATGGTTTAGTGGGCATGGTGGTGTTGGGTTGACGGTTGGACTCGATGATCTTAGAGGTCTTTTCCAACCTTAATGATTCTATGATTCTATGATCTGCTGGAAAATGAGCACTGTTTTGAATTATCTATATGTTTCATTTGCTGCCTCTCTTTGGCCAGGTGAAAAGACAAAGTATTTCACTATGTAACTTTGCTACCAGTACCCAGGTATGTACCAGGGTTACAAGTTTTCGGATAAGCTCTATGTACCTAATCAGAATGATCTTGCCCAGGCGCAGCTTTTGCTGCTAGAAATAATGCTTTTTAAAGCATATTGACATATGCATTAAATGAAAAACACACATGGTATCGAAGTGCTCCGTTCCCCTAGAAGAGGAAGAGAATAAGTCTTAATTTTCCTTTGGGGCAAAGCTTTAATAGAATCGCTGCTAGTTCATACTCTTCCAGTTATTGTTTAAACCCCATAAGATACTTAAGGCTTTGAGTGTTTGTACCAAGAAAAGAAAAACATGAATTCATTCTCGAGCTCAGATTTGGCAGCTAATAAAGTTATTCTGGCTTCTATTACATTTCTTGCATTACCATGTTGCTGCTATTTAGCTGAAAAGTTTTAGTGTCTTGAGCCCCTTGTACTTTATGGAAGTTGAGAAAGAAAATTGAAGGTCACAAGGAACATGGAAAGAGGTAATCTAAATAATTGCAACAGAGAAAACATAGAAAAAAGAAATGGAACAGGACATACGAACAGAAGCTAACAAAATGGTGCTCTGCCAATATTGTTAGTGCTGTCATTTAGGTGTGTTTATGTGGTTGAGTGATTGTGCTTGGTAATCTGCTTATTTTGGTGGGTTTACAGTTCTTGGTGAGATGGGGAGGAGTTGTCTTTGGTTGATGGTTTCTGAATTTTTCTCAGATTCTCCCCGTTCCCTCCAAGATGGACACAATTTATCATGTTTCCATCATCCATCCCCAGTGATTCGAGGACTTCTGCATTTTCTTAGTGAACTAGCCAACTTATCACACGATATTATATGTACTTGGAATTAGATCTCATTTCCCCTCTCTCATGGCTACCAGGCGTTGTATTGCAAAGTGGGACCCTCCGCAGCTGAATTTTCTGTTCCACAGTGCCCAACACAAATAAGTTGCAATATCCCGGGGCCTGACTGGAATCCCGCTCTCAGGATGACGTTACCATGTCATGCAATGTGCAAGCATATGCCAAGCTGGGCAGAAGGCAGGAAAAGCCTGCAGCCATTTTAGCAGCTTCTCTCTCCTCCCTGACTGAATTGGAGATGAAAGTGAATTTTGCGGTAAAATGATGTGTGTCACTTGTAATTTGTAATGTGATCAAAGATGGGTATATAGTATAGGTAAATAAATAGAAGATTGCTTACACCTTTAATTCTGTGAATCTTAGGCTGCTATCAGGTTTGGCAGGTGTGTATTTTTATCTGCAGTTGTCATGTGCCGCAAAAAATCTGGATTTTAGAGGGTCAGACTTTCAGACAACCTAGGTGTACAACAGATACTGAAGACTGTTTGTAGTTACCCAGTTTGAAAACAAAAGGCGAGTACTGTGTGAGGAGGCAGATAGAAGTGACTCTTTCCATGCATAAATACGCTCTTTCTACATATCAGCCTTCCTAAACGGTTTGCAAATCTGTCCTTAAATTGACTACAAAATGTTTTGTTCAGTGGCCAAAACAAGGAGGACAAAGGCATCAGTGTTTTGGTCCATCTGTTTTTGCTGTTTTCAAGAATTCAGTGAAAGATACAATTCTTTGCGTTGTCTTTGTTTACTCTATTATATGACTAGACTTTATATGAATTGTGAAAACGCTTGGGCTCTCTATTTGATTTCTAGATTTTGAAGATGAGGTTATTCAAATATATAGCTTATGAGAAGAGCCCGGCTGACAGCAGAGGGATTTGTCTCCTTTGTGGAGCATGTACAGCATGTTGCCTTGTTACCTTGTCAAGGCGCTTCAGTCTCAGCGTACTCTCAACAGTGAGTGTCCCCGTTTGTCTCCCACATCCTCCTGTCCTTAGCGGCTGGGCTGGGCTGGGCAGCCTGGGCTCCAGTTAGTTCTAGCTGATGATTGAGGGGTGGAAACCTGCAAAACAAGCAAAGTAACTCATTGCCTATAGACAAATAAAATTCTGTCTTGGGCACTTGCAAGGCCCCCTGAATCTCCTTCTGCAAATAAAGCTCCCTCATTTTCAGCTTCATTGAAAAATGCAGTGAAATCAGGCTTTAATCAGGGGAAATGACACATTCTTGTGCATATTTCAGGGTCTTAAATGAAAAGCTATTTTTTAAAGAAGAAAATTAAATGCTATTTCAGATTTCTTGTTACTGCTGACCCTTTAGGACTGTACTGAGCTCCTGCCACCTACCAGCATGCTCGCCAGGCAGTCTGTACAAATATTATTATTATTACTTAAATAGAGTCTGAATCATTACCTTGTGTTTTCACTTTGTAGTGAAGTGATTTAAATATAGTTTTCTTATGTTGGGATCCTTTGACAAATGCATAAATAGTTAGCGCATTGTTAGCAACAGTGAAAAGGAAATGGATGCTTGGCAGGAGGAAGGGCAAATCATTTTCTCATGCTTGCTGTGCTCTTTCTGTAGTGTAAATCAACTCTTCTCTTCTGAAAGTAAAAACTTATTCCAAGATGTCAACAAAAGTAAAGTAATTAGGAAAGGAAATGTAATGCCTCCCTGCCGCTCCTCCCTCGCACACATTAGTAAATGAAAGCTATTTAAAGATACAACCTGAGGTAGACTAATTGGAGGAGATGAGTCATTTGGGACCTGATCTTGGAAATGCTTACTCAAATGAGTAGCCCTTTGATTGTTTGCCTGGGTCAATTTTGAGTGCGTGTGCATGCTTCAGGATCAGGGAGGAGGAGGTTCAGTCCTGCAGGGTCCTGAGTAGACCACTCCAAAACTGAAAGGCCTGCACTCAAGCTCCTGAGTCGTCCAGTTGGTCTCAGTGGGAAGATGCGTGTGCTTGGAGTTAACTGTTTTATTGGATCACAGCCAGTTTGGTCAGTGTCTCCCAGGACTGAACCCTGAATACTCAACTTTAAATAGAATAGGAATATTACGAGGCTACTTTGATTAATTAATCTCATTTGGAAAAAAAAGAAACAACTGGAAAACCAAAACACACCACAAAACTTTCCCACATTTGCTTGTGCCTCTGGTTCATGTCTGTCATAAAATTAACTACTGTAATACGCTTTTTCCACAATTTAGTGCTCAAATCCTTCGCTGCAAAGAAAGCTGTAAAGCTCAAAGGCATATTTTTTTTCTTAGTGTAAGCAATTAATATGCCACTAGTCTTTGCATAAATAAGTTGTCTATTTTAAAGCAACTCAAATGGGCTATTTCATTTTATATGACTGTTAATTAAGATGTTGATTAGCCCTGCTATTGAAGCATTGAAACCCTTTCTAAAAGCAATGGCCACTGTTTCAATTTTATTTTAATTAGTTGGACTTTGAGGTTATTTACTACAGTGCCAGCTATCAAAGTAAAGCTATTTAATTTGATGTTCAGTCCAAGGCAGGTAGTGCACAGAATTCCACATTTGCCTGTAACCACTGCCATTAACAGCGGTATGATTTAAGGTCATTTAAGAGTCATCAACCTCACAGATGGTAAAATGCAAAGTATCTAAAAGGGAAAATAACAATTGTTGTCTTGTCAAATAAAATCCGAACATTGTATTTTTTGTGAACACCCACTAGCTTCCAGCAATTTTAAACAGAATGTGTTTCCCTTTGGGCGGAGAGTGTTAGGTCTTCCCTTTTATGCATCCTTCCATTGAGACACGCTAACCCCCTTGGGAGGTGAAACCCACCCAGATATTTGTGATTTTAAAACTTCATTTGCGTCACTTGCAACAGAGATGGATCATTATTCTGGGATAAAATCACATCCTGCACAGTGAAAATAACAGGCAACATTTGACCTGAAAAGGGAAAGAGGAGGAAAAAAAAACCCGAACAACTTTAAAGTGTTAAAAGAAACAGACAGTGTTAAAGCTGCTTCAGGAAACAAATTCTCCCTGTAATGCAGTGTAATTACGATCTTTTCTAAGCTAAGTATAGTACCCTAGAGATTACTATAAGTAACTTATAATAGAATTTTTATTAGTGGTAGTAATTTTTTATGATAATTAGTGTAATCTGCAGCCAATAAAATCAGAAGATATATAGTTATCTCTTTTACACCAGAAAACTATTCTTCAGACAGCTGAAACGTTAAGAAAGAAAAATGTGTTACTTTATGATCGTTACACACTTTTATGTTCTGATTATTTGGTATTTTTTTTATTAGCTCTTTCCTTTTCATGGTGAAAAATGTGAGGCGTACTCAAGAGCCAGTATAAAGTGGCCAGTTTGGGGTAAGCAGCCAGCATTTAGTTTCCTTGGCAGTCTTTATTCCATCCCGTCTGAAACCTCATCCTTTGTGGAAGTTAGCGAGTTTTAAATATTTCTCCTAGATGATCGGTTACTCTTGCATCAGCCTTGTACTCGCAGTGAGATTGCCTTTCCTTATTGACTAGAGGGACAGCCATAACTGTTGAAAAAAGATGTTTTAACAGTAATGCTGTCCTCGGCTGTGGCATGAAGTCTGTGCATCTTTGAGACTCTCTTGCGTTGCCCCACAAGAAGCTCTTGCAGCACAACCCTTCTCAAAAGCTCTTAAACCTACAACAGGAACACATAGGCAAAAATATTCCTTCATATGGCTTTGCAATCCCGCATAGTAGGACTGTGTGCTAATGGCTGGAAAATGGCTGGGCTTTGACCTCCTCGGATTTGGAGAGGCATTTTGACTGAATGGATCAGCTACCACTGCTAAGCCGGTTGGTTTGCTGGAAATACGAAGGAAGAGAACCGTTCCCAACAAACCTATGGAAGGACTAACTGCAATTCTGCTGTTAGCATTCAGGATCATACTTCAAGTTTTTAGTTTGCTTCTCTACATATCTTGCTGGCACTAGTAAGCAAAAGCTTTGCCTGAGTGAAAAAAGAGAAGGCAAGACATGAGTCTCGGGTTTATCGTAATGTCAAAAATAGCAATTGAATTGAAAGCTGGACCATTTAGCATAGTCATTTTGTTTTAGAGTGAAGACAGGGTATATAACAATTCCCAACTTAGTTGGAGAAGTTGGATTTCACTTCTTGAAGGAGAAAAGGGGAGAGGATACTCTAGGAGAATACCGAATCCATAGAGATTTCAGATGGAAGACGACTATTGTTTCATATGTTATCTATGGCCCAATACACTGCTATTTTCTTTTCTGTTAGTGGCACAGTAACCCCTAAATGACCCTTTTAATCTGTATTATCATAATTCATTGGCAGCAGTTATAGGATAAAAATAAAAAATTCAAGATACGTGACCTAAGAGGAACCAAAGGTGGTTTTCATCATCTTTCCCCAGCCTTATGACCTCATGCTCAAATGGCTGGTAAAACCAAGTTTGCATTTTCTACGTGGTGAGCAATATTGAATCTGCTTTGGAGAAAGAATCGCTCAGATTTGGTATGGGACACAATGTCATAATCCTCCAGGCTGCATGAATGAGATGGACCTCTCACACAGGCTGTGCAGATGTTGAAGCTGGGTTCATGCATGCCTCAAATTCCTTGGGCTCAGACTTCACTCAGGGCTGTCTGAACGTAAGTAAGGGCGATGAAGAGTGCCTGCTGGCTCCCGCTCAGGGAATGGCATAGATTCTCCTGGACCTTTTGAAAATTGTTCCTTCAGAAGGAGATCAGAGGTCTGTTGCATTCTCCTAGGCTTTTTAGACTTGATTTGTCCTAAATTAGGACAGGAAAGGGGAAAAGAAAGGGGGCAAAAAATGGTGGTATCACTCCTTAGAAGTGCTAAAATGAGATCAGTACTCCCAGCAACTGTACAGATATTCATAATCCAGTCCTCCTCTCTTCTGTGCCCTGATGAGCGGTGAGTTAACAATGTTGACAGTTGACATATTATCTCTAGCATGTGACGTAGCGTCTGTTGAGATGCGTGAGGTAGATCAAGCTCCATAGGAGCCTGTCCCACATTCTGCAAATATGGGCAGACATCGCTGCATGCAGTTACCTGTGATTCATATTTTGAGAGTTGTCCGAGTGATCACAACTAATGCGGACATAAGGTCTATTGAACTGGCTTATGTTTAAGTGTCTAATTCATAGACCTGTTTAGACAGTCTGTGAACACAGGCATGTTCATCTAAAGACTTAAGGAAGGCATTGGTTAGGTTCCTAATACAGATGTTCTAATGGTGTTTCCTTACCTACGTTGTCAGTGCCTTTTGCGTGGAAATATGGTAACTGGCCAACTGTTAAATAAGCAGTTGTTTCCTTCATGTCCAAGAAACCCTCACTCACTTCGTGATGAAAATGGCAAGTCTTGCCTTGCTTCTGTTTCCCTCATTGCTTTTTGGCAAAGGTAGCACTGTGTAGACCTTCAACCTTCAGGCAGACTGAAGTCCTGTTCAGCCTGGAAGCACACAGGCTGTGAAAACGGCACCCTGACAGTGGAGCTTGTGCAGGTGGATAAAGCATCAAGTATCCATGCTGATTCTGCTGGATTCCTGTGTGCCAGCACTTAGAGACTGTTGACCGTGAGGTTTCTCTGACACTCTTGTGAACCCTCACAGGGACAGATGGATTTGCTCTTGAATGGCTCCATTCTTTTCTCTTTATGAATAGAGCGGGCAATTGTTAATTTGCCCTGACTGCTGTCATGCACCACAGGCTTCTGCTTTGTCATTCCTCCTGCTGACCATGGCCTCAAGGCCAGGAGGTCTCATATTCTGAAAATGTGCGTACTTACTGTATGTGTCCAGAATGTCTTTTGGGAGGAGGGGTATTGCCGCTGAGCACAGACGGCGTGCTTCCCCTTCTTGTGTTTCAACCTGCGACTTAAATAGGAGGTTTCCAGCAACCTGTCTAGGTAGAAGCAACTGATGGAAGTTAGAGAAATGAAATTCCTGTTCCCCCTACACTGAGGGATCTTACCAAAAGCCCTTTTAGCAAAAGTGATCACCTTTGGATTTTGCAATGCTTTGAATTCATATATGAGCCATTATAAAAATTATTCATGGGTTTGTTAACTTATGAGTTGGATTACTGAAATGCATCATACCTAAGGCAATGTCTGAAGAATATCTGGAAACTTTCTATAAGAGTACAAAGCAGTTTCTTGCTCTCTTGGTCTCTTCAGGGTACGCTTCGCTTGCAGGCTGCTCTCAAAGTTCTCAAACTGTGCACCAGCTGCCTATGCATTTCCAGGTACAAATAAAAATGGAGTTTTCAGCCATCAGCCTCAATAATACATCCTTCCGCCTTCATTCTTCATTACATCTCTGCAGATCGGATCAGCCTGTATTCTTCATTTGTTATTATTTAGTTAAAGGTCTCTCTTCTTTTACTGCCCTCAAACCCACTGTATGTTCTTCCTCCAGCTTGCTGAACTTTGAGTTATGTAGCAGAGCTGCTTTCCAGGACCAGTTTCTAAGGGTTGATAGGTCTGAAGGATTTTAGGCAAAAGGGGTTATATTTTCAGTTTTAGAGTCTGTGAATACCTTATTAGCAGACACTGGATTATGTGATAATTTGTCTAGGGGTTAGAACAGGCGCATAGCATACTCCCAGATAAATAAAGCTTAAATTGTAATTTCCACCACAGACAGATCAATCTGTGTAATTTAGGTGACTGAACTTTTATAGTTGCTGTGCGAGGAAAATACCTTTTTTAGAACAGCGACTGTAAATTGATAGCGTAATTTGTCTTGTGAAAATTGGTCACTGTATTCAATTGTATATAAAAAAGCACAGTCTTTTGAACTGCACCCACAAGATGCACCCTAAAAAAAAAATCCAAACATTCAGATCTATGTGAAGATGCTCCTTCCTATGGCTGGTATTAGGCTTCAGGGGCTGTTTTCCTTGCTTTTCCAGGAGTTTGGTATATGCCATACCACCACATCTGGTAAAGGTTTAACTGAAAAATTACTTATTTCTAAATTCAAATAATTTTTTTCCAGTTAAAAGTGTATATCCTATGCCTTATGGTCTTCATCCGTTCTGGCACCAGGTAGGTAACAAATCATATTGCTTGCCTCTTGAGATGAATATCAGAGTAATCCACTGTGCTGTGTACAGCACTACCTAGAAGCCACAACACAAGTGATAAATAGTAGTAGGTTGGCAGGGGAGGGAGGTTCTTCAAAGAAAAAGTATACTAAAAAGATGTAAGATTAGTGACATCATTGTTGAAAACGTGAACTCTGTATCCCCGCTGGAAATTCATTGGTAAGTAGACCCTGCCCTGAGGAGAAGACAAAATCAGCAGCCGAAAGCAAAGAGTCTGTGGCCCCAGCTGAGAACTCCAGGTCACATCTGGCACCCATTGAAATCCTCACGCATGAATCCAGTGGTCATTAGGTTGGATTCTTAATCACCAGAAAAATTGTTTAATTCAACGTATCATCTCAAGGGAAGGGGCAGAAGACATCTGAGGTGGAAACAGAGACAAATGACTCTTCACTTTAGGTAATGTCAAGTACAGGGAGAAGCTCCCCCTGCGCTGCTCTGGAGTCCAACAGGTAATACCAGTTGCTTTAGCCTCGCTAGTAAACACCTGAAAGGTAATACGGTTTTGATGGCTATAATTTCAGTGCTGAATGGAACCAATGTAAAATGCTATAAATGAATTGATCTCAGCATTAAATTTGATCTAACACAATTTTATTTGAATTTTAACGAATTAAGTGTCAATCAGAACCTACTAGATGTTTTCTGAAAAGGAAAATTGCATGAGTAAAGTGTTTTCTTTTTCCCATGATTGTCAATAATGTTTTTATTTTCCAGTGACAGAAATGCTCAAAAATTTTCATTTCTGCAAAATGAAATATTTTCAATTTGGGGTTTTTCCCCTTCTCTCGCCCCTGTTCCGATTCTCTACTCTTGGAACAGGCAAAAGACAAAACACAACTTTTCTTGTCAATATTTCTTTCAGCATTTTTTCCAGCTCCCCTACAACACCACTCAAAACATTAATGGACTATTTTTGCCGTGAGGCTGTATCCAGAAAAAATGTCAAGGAATCCTGAAAGTAAGGATTCTATTACTATTTGTGATGTTAGAGACTAGGCTATTTTAGCAAATAGGATGCAGTATAAGCTTATGGTTTCAACACAATGGAGAAGTTATCAATAGAATAACGGATAGCAAACACAGTCTTGCACGTGTGCTTTTCTCTGGGCGGTTTCCAGATTTCACAGGCTGAGTGTAACGCTGTGTTTCTGTCTTGTGGGAGGAAAGACTAGCTCGAGGCCAACAGCCAAACTCCTTATGAAAAGAAAAAGGAAGGCTGCTCCCATAATAGGGTGTGAAACACTGACCTCCTAGAACAGCAGTTTTAAGTAGCTTTTGGGTTTTGTTGAGCTGCGGTAAGGAAAGTGTAATTGTGCTGCCCGGTTCTGTTTGAACGAGCGAGTTGTGCACTTCACTGGAGGAATGTATGGAGTGTGTTGAAAGGACAGATAGGGAAGTGTGGCCAGGAATGTGATAGAGTGGATATAAAATGGTGAAGACAAGTGTCCTCGTGCTGGCTGCAGTGGTGACGTGCATTATCTCAGCATGTTATCAGGAGATAGATGTTTGCATTCCCATGGGTCAGTGCAAGTTGTCACAGTTTCAACTTCCAGCTTTTTCTTATGGAAATAACATCACGAGGCAAAGAATGCACGAAAAGTCCTCTGCTTGCTTGCACCTTCACATGTGATGGTACAATCTTGAAAGTTCTCTAGAGGACTTACGTTGCAGTGTGAAAATATGTCAATTGGTTTTTCAATGGTCCTTTACTTCTATTTATAGCAGCGAAGTTGATTAAAATGTTTTCTTCCACTCCTTTTCCCACTCATTAAATCTCTTTGCTAGTGAGACTGCTTAGAA
This sequence comes from Aptenodytes patagonicus, assembly GCF_965638725.1. NCBI lineage: Eukaryota > Metazoa > Chordata > Aves > Sphenisciformes > Spheniscidae > Aptenodytes > Aptenodytes patagonicus. Next base: position 19,042,424 of record NC_134959.1, on the reverse strand, counting down.
TATTTTCAAGGGGGAGCCAGATTTTTTTTTTTAATCTCTCTCTCTATTTTTTTTTTTTTACCCTTACTTTCATTAAAAAAATTTTGGTTTTGAAGGAGTTCTCAGCAGTAAAGTTTTGATGCCCAGTGTGAACACTGTCTCTCTAGAAAGACATTGCTCTTCTGGAATGGCAAATAGATCAAAACCTGGCACTTTCCATCCCAGCCCAACCCTTTGAAGCCAGTTAATTTTGCAGGACCACTTAACAGGTTTTGTTATCGTTCCAGTGTGAAACAAAAACAAATAGCAGAACTTCGGAAGATTTTGCAAAATGCAGTTAAGCAGTTGCCATTGTTTCTGACCTGCTAACCAATTATTGGTATTAGTCAAGGATCCCTATAGTTCTGTTCCTCAGATCCGTAACAGGCGATAGGAAAAGGAATGTGTGGCATGGAATCTCGATTCCTGTATTTACTGCGTGTTGTATCCGTTCCTGGGTGTGTGAATATACCATCTGATAAGGTGAAACACCCTGTATATACTAGTAATTAGTCATAATTTCATGTAATTATTATAGCAATTTCTCTGGTAGCTATTATGTGTCCCAGGCATCTGTACTTTATGAAGCCAAATTTGTAATTTTTAATTAATATATAGTTAGCCCATTGAAGTATGTTACATACCTTTTTCTTATCCCAGCTTTTCTGAGCTCTGTTGTACCTGCTGTTTCTGCAAAGACAGTAAGAAAAGTAATGAATTTCCAAAGTTATATATTTGTCCTAGCAAATAATTTATGTTGCAACTTTTTTTTTTTGGTAAGGTGTCATAAGTGTTCCAATGCTTCCATCTCCCCCCCCCCCCCCTTTAACTGTATCCTTTCCTGTGTCATCCTGTAAATACGGAGAAGCAAGCAGTACTGCCTTGAGTCCGGCGTGCGGTGGGCAGGTTCTCTGGATTTTCCACACAGCTGTGTTAAAGTTTTCACGTTCAGCACCCATCCTGATTTTTTCAGTCTGAGGTATCTTTTAAGACAGAAATTGTTTATGGTGCCAATCTAATCTGCAGCATTGTTTTGTCATGTGAATGAAGGGAGACTGTGATACATTTCTTTTCACTTACAGCTAAGATCAAATGTGGACTCCGGTCTGAAAACGTCACTGAGGTGCCTGGGGGTGGGGTGGCTTTGGTGGGAGTTTTTTGTTTGTTTTTTTTAAGAAAGCCTAGTTTAAAGCAAAAAATGCAGTAAAAAGCGAGTGGACTTGGTTAGCAATTTTAAAAAGCAGAAGACTCCAAAACAGGAGAAGCAGCACAGAAATGCTGCCAGAATTAACTTTGTGGTTTTCTGAATCTCTTAAAGTTGCGGGCTTAGATTTATCAACCTGTAGCCCACCAGTTTCACTGTAAGAAATGACTGTCATTTAATTGTGCGTAGCGATAGCATATCTTTTCATGCACTGGCAACTGGGACTTACCTTAATTTCCTTTGATAGATTTAGCCTAGAGATTCCTAGGTTAAACAAACAAACAATCCAAATGGCTTTAAACTAATTTCCATATAAAACAAGATTTGAAAAAACTGCATTGGAAAGTAATGTAAGCATTTTGCTTATGTGGTTTTCATTTAAAAATTGTGATAAACTGTTGCAGCTAAAAAAAGGTTCTCTGACTGATACTCAGTACACCGGGTGTTTGGGTACTCCAGCACCATTGTAAAATGCAGGATTTACATCGTGAAAGCGGTGCAGATGTTTGACAGCCATGCCAACCAGCGAATGAGTGAACCCTGAAAAAATGCATTTTCAGTTCCCTCTATGCTCCCAGATTGCTTTGCACATCTCGGTATTCACTGCCGTGCAACGTAATTTTTTCCTGTGAAAAAATTAGGATTTACCCACACTTCTTTTCCCATGATATCTGAAGTAATAGCACATCGTTATTTGCTATGCTTAGAGTAGGAAATAACTATGACAACTCCAATACCATGGCTTGATTAATATTGGATTCTTAATAACAATCTCTACACATAGATTTTGGTAGCAAGATGAGTCATTTGTGCAGACAGAGTTGATTCCGGGTGAGCCAATGACTCCACAGCAACTCGGAGAAAAGCATCTGCAGAGAAACGAGCTGCTGTTGTCTCCTTACGTGCAGGTAGGGCCTCCAGGTTTTGAAGATCTTTTGTTCGGCTCTCTGTGCTGTTTATCTAGAGCTAGCCAGCACCACGGTGCGTTCCAGGCCAAGTCTAGCATAGCCAAAGCCTTACACACAACTTCAAAATAAGCCAACCACTTCTGAAAGTTAAACTACATGGTAAATATACGGGTATGAATTGTCTGCAGAAGCTGGAACTAAGAGGCTACTTTGCTCCAGCACGTCTTCCACTTTGGCTAGCGGTATGAAAAAAAGGGGACTGCTAGTAGTGGAATTGAGGGAAAGATCCTGTTGAAAGCTCAAAGGGAACTTTGCTTGAGTGAGAACTGCAGAATTTGGCCGCTATTCAGTAAAAACACTTTTCCACCTCTGACACTG
>NC_134959.1:19022416-19037416 GCF_965638725.1 Aptenodytes patagonicus | reverse complement strand
CTCTGACCATGTTTTAACTGTGCAGGGCCATTTTAATTCATTTAACTCATTTTAATTGTCTTGCAGGGGAAGAGCGCTTTCTTTGGCCAGCTTAACTGGCAGGGAAAGCTGCCTGCTTGAGTACTTGCTGCCATTCAAAGAGACCTCTCATGAAAATGCATGCTTGTCCTCGCAACTCCTTCTGTAACTGTAATATTTCTCCCTTACTGTTTATGTCAGAGAGTCATTACTGGAAGCTGCTGACATTTTTGACATTCAGTAGCATCAGAGCACATTAGGTGGTCCTTAGATAATTTTCAGACAAAATTTACTTGTATCGCATGCTCAGGCCATTACAAGCAACAGAAGTGATATGTTTCTGTGCAAAGATGTATCAGTCAGTACACTCATTTTTGTGGACCTTCCTGTATTATTCTATAGCCGAACAATTTTAACCATGGGGTGCATAATGCTTAACACACTGGCTACCCAGGCTGTGCATGCTTTGTTTTTGGCTTTTGTGGAAGATCAATCTCTATTAGGATATCTATTATCATCACTTATGTTTTACTACAATGAAATAAATAGGCAGCTGCAGTTGTTTGGCCTAATAGCTCTTAGTTTGATTGCTAGAAGTAGGAAATCAATGCAGGGTGAAGGGAAGAAACATTTCTAATAACTTACACTTCAGATATGAGATCCCCAAGTTATTACAAATTATAAGGTTAAGACCTCTTGAAAGAACCCTAGCTAGTTAAATATTTAAAACTCCTGGGTGAGAACACATGCACTAATGAGTTTCAGGCTACTAAATACCAGAATCTAGGGGGAGACATCTTGTTTTATATTAGATAGTATTAGTGAGTATAAACTGGCCGTAAGAAGTGTTTAATTAAGAATTATATTGATATGGGGAAAGCAGAGAAAGATACAGACTGCCAAATCTACTGTTCATCGCTGTGAAAAGCTGGATTTGTCTGCGTAGGAGGAGGAACAAACGAAAGCAGCCCTGGATCAAACCAAGGGATGCGCGGTGTGGTACCCTGACCCTCCCAGTGGCCCTCTCCGCAGCCTTGGGGAGACGCCGGACACCTCAGACTGAACGTGGATGGAGCTTCCTACTGAAATTTCCTTTTAACACACATCAGGCAGCAAGCTGCCTTAGAATTTTGATCAATTCTGCTAATTTAATAATAGTTGTTCTTGGGTGAAAACTACAATGCAGATGTCAGGCTGGCATGCATCTCAATTCTCCCCACCTCAGACGAGAAAAGGAAGAACTTCATAAATTTTTGAACCTCTTCCCTTGTGATTTTTTAATTCAGAAATTTAGGAATGTAAGAAACCTGGTAATTGTACCTGGCCATGGTACACTCGCTATCTTAACAAGAATTGAAATGTAATTCAAATGGTAAGAAGTGAAGGGAGTTGAGATTGACAGTAAAAACTGGCTTGACGTGATTAAGCACCAAGTAATGGAAAGTTTTGTCACACAAATATTGTAGGAGGGGGTTTGCTGCATTGTGTGCGCACATATGTATTTTATGTAAAATAGCCTCAGTGCGTCCTCTCTGAAACCCAGGGAGTGTGAGTGGGTAAACAGCTCACAGCAACAGATGAAAGGCTGATGAAGTTCAGGCTCCCAGTTCAAAGGTTTCAGCAGTATGTGCAATGACAGTCTCAGGTTATTTGTGTTTCCGAGCTCCTGTGTATTTGAACTGTTTGCTCACCTACAGAGGCTCTCCGTTATCTTATTCCTGGTTGTGTTCATCAGCTGAGCGAGCTGGCTGGCTGCAGACGTATTTCATAAGGCAACTTTAGTAAAATTTATTTCACGTGCCTCAGTGCCCTGCCTCTGCCCCCAAGAATATCAGAAATATTTTGTTTTAATTGATGAGGCTAAATTACAGCAGCACAAAGCTAGCGTCCTGCTCGCTCCATGCACGTCTCCTGCTGCTTGGTCAGCACAGGTCCACAATTCCATTTTTAAAATCAAATTATGCTTGTGATAATATTGTCTTGAGCTTACAGTTGCTGACATGGATATTGACAAAGGCTTAGCCAGTATTTTAATAAGAAAACAAAATACAGGAAATACTCTAGAGTTTCCAGGTGGATCATTAACAAGACGCCTTGGAGGGCTGAGGCTGCCAGCCAGCACAGGGAATGCATCACAGTTCGTCATACAACTTAAACTTCTTTTGACATCTAGTTATGTCGAAATGTGACTGATCACCTAGGGGTCCAGGCTCCTGTGGGGGAAAAGTTCACTGACAGACAGCGAACGAAGCTGATCTTAAATGAGAATCAAGAGAAAGCAGCATTCCAGCATCTGACAGTCTGCAGCTGCTACCTGGGTCTGCCTAACGAAGACAAGCCTGCTCTGCTGAACAGTTATATTAGCATCTGTATGCTTCTGTCTCATTATCACACATCTGCCCACCTTTATTCGAATGAAGCTTCTTCTGATCTGACAGCTCAGGCATTGTCAGTGAATAGATATTATGGGAGCTGGGTACAGCAGCTTAGGGTGTTAGCTTTTATTTTCTAAAGACTGTTGTACGGTTTGACAGTATAATGCCACAGAGGTAAAGAAGATAATTAACATATTGGGCAGTTTCTAAACAAAGCTGAGACAGTTATACTGGCAAAAGTGCTGCTGCTGGAGCAGTATTGTTTGCACTCTAGAAACATCAAAGGCTTGCAAGATCTGCCTTTAAAAAAAGAGACTGTGAACAGGTACAGCATGGTCCCCACACCACAGACGGGAATTTTGGGGGGGTTTGGCCCACACCTGATGACTGCAAAACCTTTGGTGCGCCTTAAGAGCCTGTCACATGCATTCAAAATCTCCGCTTGTTCAGGCAAAAATCTCTCGGCACTTGAGAAGACATGAAGAGGTGTGTGCGGAGGGGAGGAGGATGTGGGTCTTTTTGCTCTCTTGAATGTATTTTTACCCCACAGCACAAAGCTAAGCGCTCGTGTGAGCTTCACAGAGCTCATATTTGGATGGAGATTTAAGCCTTCTAAGATGGAGATCACATGTGGGATTTTCTGGAAATGCCAAAAAAACATATGACAGCGGTTTCATCATTTGTCTGCTCAGTAATAAACTAAAGGCTTGCTTAAAAAAAAACAACCAAAGGGGGAAATAGTATTTTGAGCCCACAACGTAAATGGACTGAGCTTTGATGACTGAGGAAGGGGACCTTCATATTCTCCTCTGCAGCTCTGAGAAAAGAAATTAGTACTGCAGTGGATTACTACACAGTTTGCCTTCAGTTTTCACCAGGCGCTACAGTCTGTATATTTTGGGCAATGGTGGACTTGAATGGCAACTTGGCTTCATAAATATTTTGGATATGAAGCACTTTAGAAAAATATAACCTTTAAAAGTTAGCACACTTCTTTACGTTGTTGAGAAAAACAGTGAATGGGATGCACTGCAGCAAGAGCATCCCTGAAATTGCTGTCTGTTTGAGCCTTGGTTTATGTTTTAAATGGTATAAATAATAACCTAGAGCCCCCTGCCCACAAGCATTGTTGTAGCCAAAGACCAGATCCTCAGCCGGTTTGAGTGAGTTGCTCATTTACAGCCAGCACACTCTCTCCTGTTCCTGTAGCAATATGCAGATTTACCCTGCTGAGAATTTAGCCCTAAATTTCTAAGAAGTTACAGACTTTCCTCATTTCATTCATGGCTTTCAGTTCACCGCTTTTTTTCTTTGTTCTTGAGAGCACAGGGTTTCCACGACTTAATGTGGAAATTACTGCTATTTTGCAACAATGCAATCAAAGTCATTTCAACACCCGCGCTGATAAAGTGAGAGTAGCTCATTCAGATTGGCCTCCAAGACCTGTGCTCACCATGGCAAAGTTGGAATACAAAATAAGAGATTCTTTAAAAAAAAAAAAAAGAAAAAGATAGAATCCGTTGTCATTCATTCTAAAGAGGCATTACCGACTGCCGACACTGTACAGAAAAATAGGAGACGTTGACCTTTTTATTATAGACTTTTCTGTAGTGTTGCCCTCCTTTCACAGGCGCACCCCCCTGCAGCCTCGCACACCCGCACGCACCCGCACACACACGCGCGCGCTCTTCAGCTCTATGTTATCTCAAATAATTACCCTGCGCTTCTGGCTGTCCCTTGTGACTTCTGCTGCTAAAAAAGCTACTCATTGTCGGTGAGTGAAGAGGGATTTCAAACCTGCTTCTTGTGGCCCAGCAACAGCTCTTAATTAACCACTCAGGTATTGAGCCGCCTTCTCGCCCGGCTCCCATCCATATGGCAGGAACATGTCCGCAGTGATAATCACTGAAGGAAATATTGTATCAAAAAAGGGGCTCGCAGAACAGAAAGCTCGTGCAAATTATTTTTAACGATTCTCCTCTTGCGAGCCGCATTATTTGTTATTTCAGGCAGGGCCGGGGAAGGGGGCTGGGGCGGGACGTGCCCGTCCTTGACCCGCTCTCCCCTGCTCGCCCCTGCGCCTGGCAAGAGCCTGATCCTCAGCCCCGCCACAAAGCGAGCGCCCCGGGTACCGGAGGAGGCCCTTCAGGCAGTCTAAAGAGCTTTAGTTCCCTATGATTTTGATAATCCTTTGTTTCTAGTGCGACTTGCTTTTCTACACACTAGATGTGCACGTTTCCTGTGAGCAAGGTACTTGAAGAAACTTGCAGCCTTGACACAGACCCACGCGTTTTCCTTCGCCCTTGGTTTATAGAAAAGAAAGCAGTGATTTGAGTTTATAAATCTAATTAAAAATGAAGTTGCATTTACATTTTAAAACCTTGCATATACCACCATACTGTGTCAAAAGATATTATGTATGATTTTACTTTGTGACAGAAACCATTACATTTAAAAATTCATTACAGCAAGGTTAGTTAGACACATGATGGATGTGGCTTTAATCCTGCCATATATTATTACAGTTAAAATGTAAATGATGAAAAATATTTTGTGCTTATCAGCATTTATGTGGAAATGTGTTTTACAGTGATATATGGTGTTATATTTCTATTATTATGATGAGAAAGAATGAAATACAAAAAGACTAAGTGTTTATTAAAACATGGTTACTTGTGATAAAATATTCTTGTTGTACATGACTTTAAACATATTTACCGAGGGCATTTGTCCAAAACAACTGTGAAATGTGTTTGCTATGCAAATCATTCTTTGTAATTTTTTCCCCCCTCTGTTATACTGACTGTAGCTGTTTAATAGCCTGATGTTGAAGCTATGTAAATATATTTTTATTATTTTTCATTTCAGACATGGGGGGGGGACACGGGACAACAGGGACTGGCTCTGTTTATACACATGCATGTGTTCAAATAGATGGAAGCATACATAAAAAGATAGACAGAAAATTGATCCTAGCAAAAATCCTTTTTCCTTTCTATCTCCTCTCGTTTCAGCCTCTCAAAGCCCAACCTTGATCACAGGGAGCTAAGCCCTGCACCAGCACAGCCTTTCAGCACATGCTGATCTGCGAGCATACGCGTGGTCCCGTTGACGCTGGAGTGATTTAACACCTTGCACAACTGAACCTTTAACTCAGGCTTGTTTTACACCCTCCTCCCTCACATACAGGTAGCGCATCATTGCATGGGGGATTCATCCCCTGGCCAGGGAACTGAATTTTTCTTCTTTCCCCAAGGAAGCTGAGTTTTCAATTGTGCTTGCGCTTTAGAAGAGCCCTGCCAAGGAAATCTGTACAGCCTCCTCCTAATTTGAGGGGTAATGAGTTTTGAGGTCAGTATTGCATGTTCAAATCCCTAGGCTAAGTAAGTTTTTTAAGAATTTATTCTTCAACAGTGACCCTTCAAGAAGGGTTTCTGGCACCGACGGCCTGGTCTCCACAGGCAAAATCCAGTATAATCTTGAGCAGAACAATACAAAGGCGTAAAAGCCATTAAGTGACTTGCCCAGCATCCCACAGGAAGTCTGTGGCAGAAAAGAAAATAAAAACTTGAAGGTCCTGAAGCTTAGGAATTTAACCATTCTATATACGTATTCCCACATGTGCTCCGTCCACTGGGTTTTCAGCGTGTTTCTGGTTTGCTCTCCTGGCCCTTGCACCGGCCCTGGCTGGCCACTGCATTATTCCAGTGTTAAGTAATCTGGTGACCCACAAGGTATTGCCTTACACCCCGTGTTGCCCTGACTTGCTGTTGCTTCCACTGTATTCCCACCATTTATTTTCTGGATGTATCTACTACAAGTTTATACTGTTTGTTTTGTTACTTTATGCAGCTTATATTTGAGAAAACAATAGAGTCAATAAACAAATAAATTCTATGTTTTCCATATTATTCCTGTAGTTCCTCCAGTTTATATTGCTATCTCTTCAAAAAAATTAAATTGATTTGAGTTTGGCATGATGCAGTAATTGGGCTGAGATTGGTTCTAGTTATATGAAGCTGAGCCAATCTTTAGCAAGTCAAATGCACTTACTAAAAAGCAACTAAGTAACTCAAAATACTTGTTTGTGATCAAGAGCATATATGCCCTTCAGTCCTTAATGCCTCTCTTTTGATATGAGCAGGAGACCTGGTGCTTGTAGTTCACTAAAGTGGCTATTTCCTTATAACCTTCCTCTTGTAACAATGTTTATTCAGTTATCAGGGAAGAAATATCATTTGTCCGTGCAGCTACAATTACCCAATTTGTTGTATAAATTATTACTTTTTTCTCATCTCATGTTGATGACAGAATCATTTAATAGACTTTCAGTTGCTCAAGCTTGAAAATTGGTTCCACATTCTCCCTTTTTTAGTTTTCCTCCCTAGGGTGAGTGCAACGTGGTCTAAATACAATTTCCATTCCCCCGCCCTTTTTTTTTTTTAAACATCTGCATGTATGAGGATGTTGTTGTGTACATTAGCGCTGTACAGTTTAGCACCCTTTAGGACTACCTTTGGCTCTCGGCTTCCTTGTTCCTGGGGCCAATCATAATATATCAGGAACTGTAGATATTTCCTATCTCAGCACTCTCCATAACTCTTTTGCTCAGCTGTCTGAAGCTGTTTTCTTTAGGAAGTCCCAAGTGAGGGGGGGCTGGTTGACCTGGCATCAGTCCTATTTATAAGAATAAAAACTCTTCCCCGTACACCTTTGGAGCTTTGTCATGTAGGGGTCACATCCGTTTAAATTAATAGCTATAGCGCCCGTGACGGAACACGGCCACCTAACCTTTATTGTCCCGTCTACCCTTTTGTTTGAAGTTATCCAACCTACTCAGCTGATTTTCTTCAAAGCTAAGGTTACAGGATTTGCAACTGTGTCTTTGCCACATAATTAATTAGGAAGGAAAAAACAGCTATTGTCACATGTAGCAGATTTCTCAGCGATACATTTGTTTGTTTGTTTGTTTAAAATCAGCATTTGCTTTTAAATTTTTCCTCTTCTGCTGTTGCTGCCGAAATAAATGCCAGTCAGTCAGGCTTGTTTGCTTAGTATAGGAGTTACTGTGTGGTTGCAGGAAGAAATGATGTATGGAGCAGCCATCTCATTTCCAGCCTGCAATCTAAGGGCTTTTCTTAGAAGTAATGCCATTCCTGCTTCCGTGCCACTGGAGATGTCACAAAGTTATGATCTTCCCACTCATGAGTCAACTTGGTTGCCTACGAAATCTATTTATTTTGGTTTTAAGGCTAAGAATATTTGCTGAAAGCAGGATTATCGCTTTGTAGACCACCAACAGCTGTTGAAAAGCAGGGCATAAAAGTTTGTTTATGTCTTTAATAACCCACTTAATGACTGAGCAAGCACACTATTCATAATAAAATAGCCTGGCATAATCTTACTCCAGTGTGTGGTGTCAGGGAATTAAGAAACATCTGCTATGCCATAAAATAACATTGTATATACTATGTACATTAAAAACATGTGTATACACATATGTATATTATACACATTATTTAAAATGTCTCCGCGGGATTCTGCTCTCTTTAATTACATTTAGAAAACAGTGAAATTGTTAAATGATGGTATTTTTGCTTCTGAATCTGAGTTTTATATAACACTGGTGGCTATGGCTAGTTACAATGGCAAGGGACAGAATACAGTATCAGAGTACATTTAAAGACATAAAGGCAAAGTTTCAAGGCTTGAAATGGGGGTTCAAAAATCTATTTTTAACCTCCAAATAAGTGACCTAATTTTCTGAAGCACAAAGCATTCGTGGGTTCTTGATTTGATGAGAGTGTTGGTTGCTCAGCAACTCTGAAAAATCAGGCCAGTATTTTGGTGCCTAAATGCAGATTTTTATTTACAGCTAAGGCATCTGAATTTGTAGCTTATCCATAAGAATTACTTGCGTTACTCCTGCACTCGGAATGGAGACCCCGCTGTGCTGCTGCTGTACACGCAAGGAGAGCCACTGCCTCTGCTTTGGAGAACTTAGAGTCAAAAAGTCCAAATATTCCTTACCCTCACTCTGCAGTTGGGATACTGGAGTCAGCGGGGGTAACGCGCTTCACCCTGGAAGCGGCTGAGCATTGTGGCTCCCAACCAGCAAAGCATGTAAACATGTCTTTAAATTTAAGCGTGTGAGAAGTAAGTGGAACTACTTGCATCTTAAAATTAAATACATGTTTCACTAGATCAGGCCAGATGGTTTTACATGCTCAAAAGTGACATTTATAAGGTCACATAGGAAGCGTTTGACAGAGCCAGGAACTGAAACCAGATCTCCCGAGTGCCAACCCAGTGCCTTAATTTTGCTCCCATCCTTTTTTTTTATGTCATGTTTCTTGTCAACGCAAACAAAAAGGGAAAAAAATTAATCCAGTAAGGCATCAATTAAGTTGGGTTTTTTTGTTTTGTTTCTTTTTAGAAGGGCTGGGAACCCAAGTGCCACTGTTTAAGAGATTAGCACTTTCATCTTTTCAGAAAGGCACATATTTTTATAGACTTTAAAATTTTGTTTCTTCTATCTTACAAGAATGTAAGCAATCTGTTTTCATTTTGTAGGTGGCCCACCAAATAAAAAAGTTATAAGTTAATAAAATTGCTATGCAGATTTATGTGAACTGGATGAACTCTCCCAGTATCTGAATGTTAATCTGTTGGAAAATAGCTGCCATGGTACTGGAATAACTCAACATCATACAGCAGGGCTCACTAACAGTAGTTCTCTCATTGACGTTTTCCCCACAAGTGCCAAAATAAACATGAGAAACTACTATGGGGAAAAAACCCAATGAACTACTGGAAAGCAAAAGCAACTGTGACATATTTAAGGCGGTTTCTTCAGATTCACCTAAATCTCAGCTTTCACTAATATATATATTTTTCTTGGTAGCCCTATCCTTGTGAATTATCTTGGATGCATTTGGTTTAGTCCGTCTTACTTTGCTAGCTCTGTTCTTGGCATACACCTATGTTCTTCGCAATCTCCCATTCTGCCTCAGGTTTTAATGTCTCTTTAGCCTTTCTGTCCTTCTCTAACTCAAATCCAGACCTCAGCACCATGAGAAAGCATTCTAGATGAAATACTTTTTTCTTATTAACATTCGTTGGCCGAGGTCTTACCCCGTGTATGAAAAGTAAGGGAGCAACAGCCTCACCTTCTCATAGGACCCTCCTATTACACCAGCAAACTGCAAAAAAAGTAGAATATGAGCATGGGGGTGTAGGTTTTAGGTAGCGACCTCTCGTTTTGGCTGGCCTCTGTATTTCACTATCTATTGTGTTTAACAGACTTCTACGCATAGAGTTTGCATATCTGACCAGTTTACAAAAACAATTAAATTATACTAATTTTTAAGAAAGATTCATTTAAATGAATGCACCCACTTATCTGTGGGGTCTGAGGAGCAGGCTCCATTTATTCTTCTTGAGGGTATTTCAAGCATCATCACTTCAAGCTGTCCGGCTCCACCGGACCTGCATGGGGGCCTGTGGCCAAGGCACTGCAGCTCATGAGCTGGCAGGAGAGGATGGAGCCTGCAAGGGCAGCCGGCACAGGGCTGCCCCGACAGCCCGGACGGGGGTTACAGGCAGTGACTGCTGACAATGGGCAAGCCACAAATGCTGAGGCACTGGTGGTTCAGGCTCTGTCAGCTGCCCGATTCTCAGGCATGGGTCAGCCTGTGAATGCTTTGGGGTGGGAGAGTTTTTAGTTAAAGCAGCGCAATTTGGTGTCCAGACAAACGCCTGCCTCTCCATCTCACTGTATGTCTGTACCGTGCTCGGCACAAGTAGACCCTGAAGGGCTCAGTGACCTGACACAGGTAAGTCCATCACACAGCACATCTCAACTTTTGACAAAATTGTGTTTTGCTAGAAATTAATTGTGTGCTTTAGAGCTTGAAGTTTTAATAGAGATTTAGTCTTGATGTAGAATTCTTTCTTGACTATTTTGTATTAAACTGAAAGAAATTAAAGCTTAGAATGTTCCAAAGAAAGCGTCCTCTAACTTCTTGGACTGGTTTCTCCTGCAGTAAAGACCAACTAGTTCATTATGAACATTAAGAATCCCTGCGGAGGGATCTCATGCTAAGCAGCAGTAATACAGTCCACTTTCAAGGTATGCTCAACATCGGTTTCTCACTCAGGACTAACACACACCTTCTCTTGTCAGAAGACCAGGCACAGAATCTGTCAGTAAGGTATGTATCTGCGCTTTTCTGGTTTTATCATTTATTTTTTTTTATCTGAACCTGAGCCTACACTGTACATGAGAACAGCTGTACAAAGATCAGAGCAAATGTCCTGCCTAGGGAAGGTGGTGTTCCTTCTCCACCAGCAGCAGACACTTAGGAAAGAGACCAGAAAAGAGCATCTAGATGCTGCTGCTTCCACAGCACATTTTCCCAGCTTTCTCCATCCAGCAGCTTTGATTAGCTGAGCCAAAGCTGGTATCTTGATCGCTTTTTATAGCCCTCAATAGATTTTTTTCCCCACCTTTCCCATCCATTACTTTGCATAATCACTTCTTAAGGCCACGTACACTTTTGGTATCCACAACATCCTGGGGCATTGAATTCCACAGTTTCACTATGCGTTGTGTGAACGTGCACTGAGTTCTTAAATTCTTGTTCCCAATAATTTTTTTCATGATACTGTTGATCTTATAAGCCTTTGTTGTACCCACTTTTCATCCTCTGCACTTTCTTCAGGCTGTGGAATCATCCTGTATTTAGATGCTCCTCGGAAGAAGTCCCATGTCTTTAAAAGGTACCAAGTCTCAATTGGTAAATTGACAAATAGTATTTACTTTTGGGATAAAATGGGCACACACTACTACCTTTTATGATACACAATACAAGCTTGAGAAATACCAGTAAAAGTGGAAATATGAAGAGCAGGTTAAACTCCAATTCCTTTCAAAGGGTAAGTAATACAGAGCTGAGACGAAGGCATTGGTGTCTCCCTGGATTCCCCATATAGCTGTGGAAACCCAGAATAGGGCCGTAGGACGCTTCCCTTCCTGTGTGCTCCCCTGTGTCTGGTAGATTGGGTTGAAAGCTCTTTAAATATTGTGTGGGGAAATTCTTGGGCATAAAATCAAGATCTAAATCTGTCAGACAAGAGATTGAACTGCAAGCTTTAAAAATATTAATACACTTAATTTTATGTGGTTCTAGCCAGCTCTTATTTGGGGGCTTCTTGGTTCCTGCATACAGGCACTTACTGGGAGAACTGGAAAGCTAGTACCAGCGTAAGCACCTATCGCAGCTTATTACAGAGGGTAAACAGCCAATGTTATTAGTAGATGAGCAGGAAAGGTAGATCAATATAAAGAAATACTGCTCTCATTCACTATTCCCTTTGTCACTGCCAGGCCTCAGAATTTTTCAGTTCATTGATGTCAGCAAGGATTTACTTCCCTGCCCAAGGAGCTGGGGCCAGATTATTCCCAGGCTGCAGCAGATACTGATCAGCATGTAAGCTGGCTTGGGCAGCTATGTAAGAAAATGAAATTTAAGATCACAGCAACTTAAAGACTGCTCGAGTTTTTAACGTCCACATTGGTATTAGGCAACTTGGCAACAAAAGTGGCCAAAACACATCTCCTTTCGCTGCAATGCTTGGTGAGTACATCATGTTGGTTAGACAGAGGGGGTATAATGTTTTCATTAGCTGAACGAATACTTAGCTCAGGCCAAGTCTGTTAAGGCTTCTGGAAGCATCTTATTCACGTGAGCAGCTCAGGGGTTAAACTCTGTTTAGCATATTCACTTCCCCACTAACATGCCATTATTCGTTTGCGGAGCAGCTTCCTCTCTAGCAGTATATAGAGCCTATCCTTGCATACCCTAATGGTCTAATGCCTTCAGCAAGCTGCGGCTTACACCGCGCATACCTTCTCATCACTGTTATCACCAATGGTTTCCTCAATGGAAATAATCATTCACATTATAACTGTTGCCAAAACCCTCTGGCACCAGAAGTGCTCTTGGAATGAAATCCTGAAGGCATGCGAGAGCCTGAACAGCTGTAGCAGCAGCACAGCCGGTCAGCAAGCTGGGTTTGAACCGTGCGAGGGGGAAAAGACACAAAGCGTTCCTAGAGAAAAGTTACGCTTTGCTTTACGTGCACACATAGAATCCCGTTTTGTGTTTAATATCAACCAGAGGTAGGTGTCTAGATCTGCCGGGGCCTTGCAGACAAGTTCAGCCATGTGTCAAGGCCCTCTTTTTACATGTATTTATACGTAGGGATGCTAGTGTCTGTGTGTGTGTGTGTACACTAATCTTCGCTCAGTGTTCGTACACCTTGAGGACCTCACTCCCTGAATGCAGGTTAGGAGTTACCCACAGTTAAAGTTACGAGCAGAGATAGTTAAATGATAAATATTTTCTTCTCATCAGTGATATGATATCACCTACCCAGTCATAGAATAAGATACAGCAACTTAGTCTGAGTTTTAAACAAAATCACAGCGCAGCAACATAATACATCCATAGAGTCATCCCACTTACCTTGCATCCACATGGTGCTTCTACCTTCTCCAGGAGACCAGGCAGAGAGGCATTTCTAAAGGCCCTGGCAGCTAGCACGTGAGGACTTCTTGTTCCGGGGGTTGCAGCTTTATTTAAGTGGGCACATGTGACTGTAGTCACCGGGCGGGTGATTAACTGATGCTCACCTCTTGGTGATGCAGGCCTGCCCTTCTGCCTCCTGTCCCCAGCTGGGCAGCGCTGTCCGGGACAAGCACGACCTAAGAAACAAAGATTTTACTTAGGTCCAGGATTTCAAAATGAAACCTGAACGTTTGCCTTTCTGTGCTTATGGTTTCACATCCATGTACCCGCAAATAATCCATCATGCAGTCCCATCACTGCATTTGCCTGCGTACATGGAGCCTGCAAAGGTTTTGAATGCGTCCAAATACTTCTCTGCAAAAATGTCATTTTTCACACATCCTAATTTTAAAGATGGCTGTAAATGTTTTAAGCCCCTTTGTAGGTTTAAACATTTTCCGTGAGTTAAAACAAACTGCATCCGTTACTTTTGTACAGTTAAATCTTGTAACTTGATTACCTGACAAAGTACCAGCAGCATGAGGTCCTTCACGGGTCACAGCTGAGCTGGATTTTATGCCTAAGAATTTCCCCATTTTTGACCAGAGGGAGAGAATTATTCTTCTGGGCAACACCCATCAACTCAAGTCTCGAAAAAGGAATGCGAAATGCAGCCGGACAGCCCCAAAAGAGCCTGCTTGTCCCTTCAGATGAAACAGAAGTAAAATTGCATCCCTGTCCCTTTGGGCATACCATCCCACACCAAGACCCGCAGCCCGACCGGCCAGTTCTTGCCCTGATGTCTCAGACCAGCATCACCCCATCGCGTGGAGGCGGCTGGGGCTCTCTCGTATCCTGGCTGGACCCCCAGGCACCATGGGATGGGTGAGCCGCCCCCAGCACAGTGCAGGTGGGCAGCCCAGCGGGTAGCGGCACGCACCGGTGTGCGCCAACACCTCCCTCTCCCCGGAAGCCCCTGCAGAACTGGGGGGCTGCACACCCCCAGGCAGGCAGCGACCTGGGAACAGGGCTTGGCTCGGTAGGGTTTGGGGCAGAGTGATGCACTATAAAACTGTGCCTCGGGAAAGATAGCCCAGCTCCTTGTTAGCACTGAAAAATGCTCCGCAGCATCCAAACCCTGCCGTGCTCCCAGCCCATGCTGACGGGCAAGTTAATTGTCAGCGTGCCACTGCTTCTGCTCCCTGTGTGGTCCTGCAGAACGAGCCATCCTGATGGCTGCCAGTAATGAGGAAAACTGGTGTGTTTTTGTTTTGTTTCCTTTTAAATAAACTTGCAGTCCTTAATCTAGCAGGCTGGAGTCCAGACTCGACAGCCCAATGAGTAATGAGGTGCAAGGGAAGACAGGATGTAGAATTAGGAGGTCAGGGCTGAAGGTTGCCCCAAATTTTATCTCTAGGCTGGGCAGGTTACATCTCTTCCCCACCTCTCCTCCTCCTCATCCTCCCCCGTGCCATTGTTCTTGGACATGGGGCTTAGGGGCATGCTTACCAGGACAATGGCCCACCCAGCACGCCTGGGGAGCCGGAGAGAGCGAGGCCTCAGCGGGCAATGCCCCACTGGTCCCCACCTGGGCCCCTCCTGGGAGGCTGTCGGGCTGAGGCACTCGGAGCTGCCCGCAGCTCTGCCCTGGGCACCTCTTACCTCGCCTTGCGGAGAAGCATCGTTCTGTTGTTCAGCTTGTTCAGATGCGTGCATGTGAGTGGTAAGTGCCCATCTATAGATATCTATATAGGCTGATAGATAATTACAAATATTAAGCCATTTTAAAACTGAAATCTCTTTTCAAAATAAAGTCAAAATACTCTTCTATATCTTTTCCTATTTTATACACACTTGCCCAGTTCCTCTTTGTCCCCTTTTCTGTCCAAAGGCAGTTGATCAGGCGACTAATTTTCTTCACCTGCAAACTGCATTTTTGTTCTTGTACTTTAGTAAAACTTTAGTAAAGTGTCTGCTTTACACTAGAAAAATGCAACACCCCAGCCAAGAGTTTTTGTTTTTGTTAGGCTGATACA